>NC_091465.1:87513227-87813227 GCF_027789765.1 Dendropsophus ebraccatus
ATCTCTCCTGTCATGTTCCTCTTGTCATACATGTGTCATCCATCTCTCCTGTCATGTTCCCTGATCATACATGTGTCATCCATCTCTCCTGTCATGTTCCTCTTGTCATACATGTGTCATCCATCTCTCCTGTCATGTTCCCTGATCATACATGTGTCATCCATCTCTCCTGTCATGTTCCTCTTGTCATACATGTTTTATTGTTTTGTCACCGCTATCTTGCCATGTTCCGTCATGTTTTGCGCCAGTACCCGCATGCTGATCCGTGTTCTCTGTGTTCTACAGATGACGCAGCTGATGAAGGCGGCTCGTAGCGGCACCAAGGACGGACTGGAGAAGACACGCATCGCCGTCATGCGCAAAGTTACCTTCCTGCAGCGCAAGGAGACGACCGGTACGAGATCAGCTAGAATTTTACAGGTTAACGTGTCCCTGTCACATGTGCATACAGCTATCAGACATATCACATGTTTACACCCCCACAGATCATTAAATTAATCAGGGAGAAGAGTGCGGCTTTGCGCTTCTCTCTGGCTTGTGTGATCGCTCTCTTACTGCAGGGGAAGGGCTCTGTAGATTCAGGTTTGGTTCACATCTGTGTAGCGGCCTCCATTGCAGATCTAGTGACAACTGGTCTGACTGTTCTGCTGCCTGACAGACCCCACCCCAGCCTACAGCCCAGCCAGTGACACCGATGTGAGCCCAGCCAAGATCTATGGAGCTCATGCTCTTCAGTGCGACGGAGATCACAGCTAACCAGGGAGCGAAGTGCTCATCTATGTGCTTCTCCCAGTTTGACCAGAATCTGACCAGTCAAAACTTTTGTAAACAACGGACTGTCACTGCTTCTCTCACTAGATCAGCGAGCAGTCACAGCTGATGCCTGAAGATCAGGTCCCACATCCACTGAGCTCCATGCACTATCCCCATTATTCAGTAGAAGACGGCTTGTGGACAGAACTGCAACCTGATCTTTTGGCGTCAGTTACGACAGCGTGCTGGATGCAGCAACTCTCATCTCATTGCTGCCCCCTGCTGGATCAGGCTGCAGCACCTCTCATCTCATTGCTGCCCCCTGCTGGATCAGGCTGCAGCACCTCTCATCTCATTGCTGCCCCCTGCTGGATCAGGCTGCAGCACCTCTCATCTCATTGCTGCCCCCTGCTGGATCAGGCTGCAGCACCTCTCATCTCATTGCTGCCCCCTGCTGGATCACTGGATCAGGCTGCAGCACCTCTCATCTAATGGCTGCCCCCTGCTGGATCAGGCTGCAGCACCTCTCATCTCATTGCTGCCCCCTGCTGGATCACTGGATCAGGCTGCAGCACCTCTCATCTCATGGCTGCCCCCTGCTGGATCAGGCTGCAGCACCTCTCATCTCATTGCTGCCCCCTGCTGGATCAGGCTGCAGCACCTCTCATCTCATTGCTGCCCCCTGCTGGATCAGGCTGCAGCACCTCTCATCTCATTACTGCCCCCTGCTGGATCAGGCTGCAGCACCTCTCATCTCATTGCCGCCCCCTGCGGGATCACTGGATCAGGCTGCAGCAACTCTCATCTCATTACTGCCCCCTGCTGGATCAGGCTGCAGCACCTCTCATCTCATTGCTGCCCCCTGCGGGATCACTGGATCAGGCTGCAGCACCTCTCATCTCATTGCTGCCCCCTGCTGGATCAGGCTGCAGCTCCTCTCATCTCATTGCTGCCCCCTGCTGGATCACTGGATTAGGCTGCAGCACCTCTCATCTCATTGCTGCCCCCTGCTGGATCACTGGATCAGGCTGCAGCAACTCTCATGTCATTGCTGCCCCCTGCTGGATCAGGCTGCAGCACCTCTCATCTCATTGCTGCCCCCTGCTGGATAAGGCTGCAGCACCTCTCATCTCATTGCCGCCCCCTGCTGGATCAGGCTGCAGCACCTCTCATCTCATTGCCGCCCCCTGCTGGATCAGGCTGCAGCACCTCTCATCACATTGCTGCCCCATGTGGGATCAGGCTGCAGCACCTCTCATCTCATTACTGCCCCCTGCTGGATCAGGCTGCAGCTCCTCTCATCTCATTGCTGCCCCCTGCTGGATCAGGCTGGAACAGAACGTATATAGTCCTTTCAAATTAATCGGTGTCAGAAAGTTATTACTTCTATTTCATAATCTCCAGTCTTCCAGTACTTATCAGCTCCTGTGTGTCCTGCAGGATGTGGTGTATTCTCTCCAGTCTGACACCGTGCTCTCTGCTGCCACCTCTGTCCATGTCAGGAACTGTCCAGAGCAGCAGAAAATCACCATAGAAAACCTTTCCTGCTCTGGACAGTTCCTGACATGGACAGACTCAGTTTTATTCTCTTCAATGGAACTGACTTGCAAACCTCACACCCAACCTGAGGACAGCAAGAAAGTAGCCATGTTTATTTAAGCCTCGACAGACCCTTTAAACTTAGACAGGACCATCTAATAATGTGTCTAAGTAATGCAGCAGAACTTTTAAAGTAAGGCAGCCCAGAGGAGAAGGTGGTCAGACTTGAGGCTGTCCTCCTCCTCAGAAGGTGGTCACACTAGAGGCTGTCCTCCTCAGAAGGTGGTCACACTAGAGGCTGTCCTCCTCCTCAGAAGGTGGTCACACTAGAGGCTGTCCTCCTCCTTGGAAGGTTGACACACTTAAGGCTGTCCTCCTCCTTGGAAGGTTGACACACTTGAGGCTGTCCTCCTCCTTGGAAGGTTGACACACTTGAGGCTGTCCTCCTTAAAAGATTGCCACACTAGAGGCTGTCCTCCTCCTCGGAAGGTGGTCACACTAGAGGCTGTCCTCCTCCTCGGAAGGTGGTCACACTTGAGGCTGTCCTCCTCCTCGGAAGGTGGTCACACTTGAGGCTGTCCTCCTCCTTAGAAGGTGGTCACACTTGAGGCTGTCCTCCTCCTCAGAAGGTGGTCACACTAGAGGCTGTCCTCCTCCTCAGAAGGTGGTCACACTTGAGGCTGTCCTCCTCCTCAGAAGGTGGTTACACTTGAGGCTGTCCTCCTCCTTAGAAGGTGGTCACACTTGAGGCTGTCCTCCTCCTTGGAAGGTGGTCACACTTGAGGCTGTCCTCCTCCTTAGAAGGTGATCACACTTGAGGCTGTCCTCCTCCTTAGAAGGTGGTCACACTTGAGGCTGTCCTCCTCCTTGGAAGGTGGTCACACTTGAGGCTGTCCTCCTCCTTGGAAGGTGGTCACACTAGAGGCTGTCCTCCTCCTTGGAAGGTGGTCACACTTGAGGCTGTCCTCCTCCTTAGAAGGTGGTCACACTTGAGGCTGTCCTCCTCCTCAGAAGGTGGTCACACTTGAGGCTGTCCTCCTCCTCAGAAGGTGGTCACACTTGAGGCTGTCCTCCTCCTCAGAAGGTGGTCACACTTGAGGCTGTCCTCCTCCTCAGAAGGTGGTCACACTTGAGGCTGTCCTCCTCCTCAGAAGGTGGTCACACTTGAGGCTGTCCTCCTCCTTAGAAGGTGGTCACACTTGAGGCTGTCCTCCTCCTCAGAAGGTGGTCACACTTGAGGCTGTCCTCCTCCTTAGAAGGTGGTCACACTTGAGGCTGTCCTCCTCCTCAGAAGGTGGTCACACTTGAGGCTGTCCTCCTCCTCAGAAGGTGGTTACACTTGAGGCTGTCCTCCTCCTCAGAAGGTGGTCACACTAGAGGCTGTCCTCCTCCTCAGAAGGTGGTTACACTTGAGGCTGTCCTCCTCCTCAGAAGGTGGTTACACTTGAGGCTGTCCTCCTCCTTAGAAGGTGGTCACACTAGAGGCTGTCCTCCTCCTTCTCCTCTATGTGCAGCATCTTTCTATGAACAGGGAGGTGGTGGGTGAGTCAGGTTGTAATCCTCAGCTGTCAGCACTCGGGACCTCCTCCTGCTCTTCCTCCTCCCCAGTCACTGACAGCCCAGTGTCCTCAATCAGTGCGCTGCTCGCCGGCCATGTACGCTGACTCTCACACCAGTAATGTGGCCCTAAGGCTCGGGCTTGGCCGGGGAATGGCCAGACCCTCCATGTGGTTCCGGAGGTCGCGCTCTAAAAGGCTCCCTTCAGAGAGTGAAATCAGCACAGACGAGAGCTTCTCCTCCGGTAACTGAGCCACCATCTCCTCCCTGGACCCCTCCGGACCCCCCTTCATGAGGTTTTTCTTCTTTCAGGAGACTCTGAGGAAGAGGAGATGGGGTTCCTGGAAGTAAGTGGTCTGGATCTGGACATGACCCCGCCACCGTCCGAGCTGGGGCCGATGCCGGAGGGGCTCAGTGCCCAGCAGGTAGGTGTTATGGCAGAGATGGCGCCCTCTGTGCTGTGGGGCACCCAGGTAACCTAGCCGTGTGTGTCTTACAGGTTCTCCGGCGTCACATCCTCTCCTCTATAGTCCAGAGCGAGCGCAGTTACGTGGAGTCACTTCAGCGTGTCCTGCAGGTAAGTCAGTCCGGGGATACCATAGCACTGCTCATCCTGATCTGCCTGCTTCTCTATATACACTGCCACTACACTACAGGATACACAACACTGCTCATCCTGATCTGCCTGCTTCTCTGTATACACTGCCATTACACTACAGGATACACAACACTGCTCATCCTGATCTGCCTGCTTCTCTGTACACACTGCCATTACACTACAGGATACACAGCACTGCTCATCCTGATCTGCCTGCTTCACACTACAGGATTTACAGCACTGCTCATCCTGATTTGCCTGCTTCTCTGTATACACTGCCATTACACTACAGTATAGGGGCAGCACTGTTCATCCTGATCTGCCTGCTTCTCTGTATACACTGCCATTACACTACAGGATACACAGCACTGCTCATCCTGATCTGCCTGCTTCTCTGTATACACTGCCATTACACTACAGGATACACAGCACTGCTCATCCTGATCTACCTGCTTCTCTGTATACACTGCCATTACACTACAGGATACACAGCACTGCTCATCCTGATCTGCCTGCTTCTCTGTATACACTGCCATTACACTACAGGATACACAGCACTGCTCATCCTGATCTGCCTGCTTCTCTGTATACACTGCCATTACACTACAGGATACACAGCACTGCTCATCCTGATCTGCCTGCTTCTCTGTATACACTGCCATTACACTACAGGATACACAGCACTGCTCATCCTGATCTGCCTGCTTCCCTGTATACACTGCCATTACACTACAGGATACACAGCACTGCTCATCCTGATCTGCCTGCTTCCCTGTATACACTGCCATTACACTACAGGATACACAGCACTGCTCATCCTGATCTGCCTGCTTCTCTGTATACACTGCCATTACACTACAGGATACACAGCACTGCTCATCCTGATCTGCCTGCTTCTCTGTATACACTGCCATTACACTACAGGATAGGGGCAGCACAGTTGGGTGACAGCCACTGTGGGTAGTGTAATCGGTAGTTGTCACCCAGTGACCAAGACAACAGGACGTTCAGGACGGATGTGGATGAATCAGACTGATGTGGGGTGTCAGGGAGGAGCAGATACACGCGGTGTCAGGAGAGAAGTGAAAGTGTCCGATGTCAGCGCATTACAGGAGTGCGGGGGAGGGCGGCAATCCAGCTGCTGTACCCAGGACATCCTCCTCCTCACCGCTGCCATCCTCATCATCACCATCATCCTCCTCATCACCATCGTCCTCCTCATCACCATCATCCTTCTCCTCATTACCATCATCCTCATCATCACCATCATCCTTATCATCACCATCATCCTCATCCTCCTCATCACCATCGTTCTCCTCATCACATTATCCTTCTCATCACCATCATCCTTCTCCTCCTCATCACCACCATCCTCCTCATCATCGCCATCATTGTCTTCCAGGATTACCGCAACCCCCTGCTGGAGATGGAGCCCAAGCTGCTGAGCGCCCGGAAGTGTCAGCTGGTCTTCTCCCGGGTGAAGGAGATCCTGCACTGCCACTCTGTGTTCCAGATCGCACTGGCCTCACGCGTCGCAGAATGGGACTCCACCGAGAAAATCGGGGACCTGTTCGTGGCTTCAGTAAGTGACCCCTGATGGGAGAGGGACTATCACACATGATAGGCTGAGATACAGAGGCTCACAGACAGTATCACACATGATAGGCTGAGATACAGAGGCTCACAGACAGTATCACACATGATAGGCTGAGATACAGAGGCTCACAGACAGTATCACACATGATAGGCTGAGATACAGAGGCTCACAGACAGTATCACATATGGTAGGCGGAGATACAGAGGCTCACAGACAGTATCACACATGATAGGCTAAAATACAGAGGCTCACAGACAGTATCACACATGATAGGCTGAGATACAGAGGCTCACAGACAGTATCACACATGATAGGCTGAGATACAGAGGCTCACAGACAGTATCACACATGGTAGGCTGAGATACAGAGGCTCACAGACAGTATCACACATGGTAGGCGGAGATACAGAGGCTCACAGACAGTATCACACATGATAGGCTGAGATACAGAGGCTCACAGACAGTATCACACATGGTAGGCTGAGATACAGAGGCTCACAGACAGTATCACACATGATAGGCTGAGATACAGAGGCTCACAGACAGTATCACACAAAAGGTGCATTTCCATTTGGAAAAACTTTGCCCAGTCCACAGTATGACTGAGATATGACATAACTAAGAGATTACGATGATCCAACTACTGGGGACCCCGAAACATACATGTACACCCCAGCTCCATTTATTCTCCCTGCACTTGGCCTCCATCAGGTCTGAGGACAATGAATGGAGTGTGACAATGAATAGGTTCTGGGGTATACATATATCCGTGCTGTCAGTTTTTCAGATCACACAGGAGTGTATACTTACCTAGTGCGCTGCTGTGTGATCCGGCATCCTGTTCTCTGGCTCTCCCGTCCAGCCCCTGTGTTTTCAAGCTCCATGTACTCCAGAATGATTGACAGCTAGAGAAGACGGGGCCTTAAGACACAGGGGCTGGATGGGAGAACAGGATGCCGAATCACATAGTGCTCTAGGTAAGAATTGTCAGAGATGATAGATCAGCTCTACCACTATAATGGTAAGTACGGCCAGGAGAAAGGCGCACACATAACTGTGATACGATACAATCCCGTCATACAAGATGCGTCACTTTATTTTATACCAAAGAGTAAACATAATAATCCATAGAAAATCCTGGATCTGATGGGGAGATGGGAGATAGCTCACCACTAACTAATATCACATATTCTTCATATTCATAGTTTCCTTTTATTATATCTATGCCGTGTCTCTGGGTCCCCCGCTCACCACAGCTACCCCCCACACTTCTGAACCCGCTTCTGCAGTGACAGCCTGCTCAGCCAATCATTGACCAAGATGGGACAGTACCGCTGCCACTGCAGAGACAGGGGCGACAGCTATGAGCAGAGGATCCAGAGACGTGGCAGGAGGACCCTGGGGATCGTGGGGAGGTGAACATAGCTTCTTTATTATGTGCTATATACAGACGTTGGAGTTCCCATTTGAAAGTAAGGGCTGTACGGACAATACTAATAATGCAGCCCGCGTGATTATTGAGCCATCCGGGCATCGTGTCATACGGCCTGTAGATAAGGAAATGTACCCGACCTGACATATACGAGGTCTCTGAGAGGTGGGATTGGCTCCCGTCCTCCATTGCTCTCCTGTCCGCTCTCTCTCTGCTCCCCTCCTCCATTGCTCTCCTGTCCGCTCTCTCTCCACTGCCATCCTCATCCTCCATTGCTCTTCTGTCCACTCTCTCTCTCTGCTCCGGTCCTTGTCCTCGTCCTCCATTGCTCTCCTGTCCGCTCTCTCTCCGCTCCCCTGCTCCTTTGCTCTCCTGTACGCTCTCTCTCTGCTTCCGTCCTCCATTGCTCTCCTGTCCGCTCTCTCTCTGCTCCCCTGCTCCATTGCTCTCCTGTCCGCTCTCTCTCCACTGCCATCCTCATCCTCCATTGCTCTCCTGTCCACTCCCTCTCTCTGCTCCGGTCCTTGTCCTCGTCCTCCATTGCTCTCCTGTCCGCTCTCTCTCTGCTCCCCTGCTCCATTGCTCTCCTGTCCGCTCTCTCTCCACTGCCATCCTCATCCTCCATTGCTCTCCTGTCCACTCCCTCTCTCTGCTCCGGTCCTTGTCCTCGTCCTCCATTGCTCTCCTGTCCGCTCTCTCTCCGCTCCCCTGCTCCATTGCTCTCCTGTCCGCTCTCTCTCTGCTTCCGTCCTCCATTGCTCTCCTGTCCGCTCTCTCTCTGCTTCCGTCCTCCATTGCTCTCCTGTCCGCTCTCTCTCCACTGCCATCCTCGTCCTCCATTGCTCTCCTGTCCACTCTCTCTCTCTGCTCCGGTCCTTGTCCTCCATTGCTCTCCTGTCCGCTGTCTCTCCGCTCCGGTCCTCGTCCTCCATTGCTCTCCTGTCCGGTCTCTCTCTTCACCTCCGTCCTCCATTGCTCTCCTGTCCTGTCTCTCTCTGCTTCCGTCCTCTATTGCTCTCCTGTCTACTCTTTCTCCGCTCTGGTCCTCGTCCTCCATTGCTCTCCTGTCTGCTTTCTCTCTGCTCCGGTCCTCGTCCTCCACTGCTCTCCTGTCCGCTCTCTCTCTGCTCCCCTCCTCCATTGCTCTCCTGTCCGCTCTCTCTCCACTGCCATCCTTGTCCTCCATTGCTCTCCTATCCGCTCTCTCTCCGCTCCTCTGCTCTCCTGTCCGCTCTCTCTCCGCTCCCCTACTCCATTGCTCTCCTGTCCGCTCTCTCTCTGCTCCCCTCCTCCATTGCTCTCCTGTCCGCTCTCTCTCCGCTCCTCTGCTCCATTGCTCTCCTGTCCGCTCTCTCTCTGCTCCCCTCCTCCATTGCTCTCCTGTCCGCTCTCTCTCTGCTCCCCTCCTATATTGCTCTCCTGTCCTCTCTCTCTCTGCTCCCCTCCTCCATTGCTCTCCTGTCCGCTTTCTCTCCGCTCCCCTGCTCCATTGCTCTCCTGTCCGCTCTCTCTTCACCTCCGTCCTCCATTGCTCTCCTGTCCGCTCTCTCTCTTCACCTCCGTCCTCCATTGCTCTCCTGTCCGCTCTCTCTCTTCACCTCTGTCCTCCATTGCTCTCCTGTCCCCTCTCTCTCTTCACCTCCGTCCTCCATTGCTCTCCTGTCCTGTCTCTTTCTGCTTCCATCCTCTATTGCTCTCCTGTCTACTCTTTTTCCGCTTCGGTCCTCGCCCTCCACTGCTTTCCTGTCTGGTCTCTCTCTCATTCCGTCCTCCATTGCTCTTTTGCTGGCTCTCTCTGCTCCAGTCCTCATCCTCCATTGCTCACCTGTCCGCTCTCTCTCTTCACCTCCATCCTCCATTGCTTTCCTGTCCCCTACCGCCCTTGTCCTCCATTGCTCTCCTGTCCACACTCTCCCTCCACTCTGGTTCTCGTCCTCCATTGTTCTCATTTACGCTCCGGTCCTCGTCCTCCATTGCTCTCTTGTCCGCTCTCTCTCCACTCCAGTTCTTGTCCTCCATTGCTCTCCTGTCCGCTCTCTCTCTTCTCCCCTCCTCCACTGCTCTCCTGTCCGCTCTCTCTCTGTTCCCCTCCTCCATTGCTCTCCTGTCCGCTCTCTCTCTCTGCTCCCCTGCTCCATTGCTCTCCTGTCCGCTCTCTCTCTTCACCTCCGTCCTCCATTGCTCTCCTGTCCGCTCTCTCTCTGCTCCCCTGCTCCATTGCTCTCCTGTCCGCTCTCTCTCTTCACCTCCGTCCTCCATTGCTCTCCTGTCCGGTCTCTCTCTGCTTCCGTCCTCTATTGCTCTCCTGTCTACTCTTTCTCCGCTCCGGTCCTCGCCCTCCACTGCTCTCCCGTCTGGTCTCTCTCTCATTCCGTCCTCCATTGCTCTTTTGCTGGCTCTCTCTGCTCCAGTCCTCATCCTCCATTGCTCACCTGTCCGCTCTCTCTCTTCACCTCCATCCTCCATTGCTTTCCTGTCCCCTACCGTCCTTGTCCTCCATTGCTCTCCTGTCCACACTCTCCCTCCACTCTGGTTCTCGTCCTCCATTGTTCTCCTTTACGCTCCGGTCCTCGTCCTCCATTGCTCTCTTGTCCGCTCTCTCTCCACTCCAGTTCTTGTCCTCCATTGCTCTCTTGTCTGCTCTCTCATCTTGTGTCTTTGTCTTCTTCCAGTTCTCTAAGTCCATGGTGCTGGACGTCTACAGCGACTACGTCAACAACTTCACCAACGCCATGACGCTGATCAAGAAGGCGTGCCTGACCAAGCCGGCCTTCCTGGAGTTCCTTAAGGTGAGGACTCCCCTCATTATCTGTATCCTCACAGACTGCAGCCTGACCGGTGAGCAGGGCATGCTGAGAGTTGTAGTGTGACACTGTATTTGTATGATGCTTACAGAAGAAGCAGGCGGCCAGTCCGGACAGGGTGACCCTCTATGGGCTGATGGTGAAACCGATCCAGCGCTTCCCTCAGTTCATCCTCCTCCTTCAGGTAAGTGTCCCCCTGATGCCTTTCCCATCCCCCGTTACTCCCCTCCCATCACTGATTGTCTGTGCCACAGGACATGTTGAAGAACACGCCGCGGGGTCACCCGGACCGCCTGTCACTTCAGCTGGCTCTCACAGAACTGGAGACTCTGGCTGAAAAGCTGAACGAGCAGAAACGCCTCGCGGATCAAGTGGCCGAAATCCAGCAGCTGTGCAAGAGCATCAGTGACCGCAGCACGCTGTACAAGGTGGGGTGTACATGGGGGGTCCTGGTCCATAACGCCACTCCTGAGGGTGGCTCCCACCCTCTCTTGTTTGTGGGGTAAGGGGGTTATCCAGGATAATAAAAAACATAGTTGGTTTTATCCAAAACAGAGCCCTCCCTTTCCTCAGGTTGTGTGTGGTATTACAACTTGACTCCATTCACTTCAATGGGATGGGAGTGGCGCTGTTTCTAGTAGAATGAAACCAAGTTCTTGTAATCCTAGACAACCCCTCCCCCACACAGCCCCAATCACAGCTGGAGCAGTGTTAGCGGTGACTTCCTCTGTGCTGCTGTGGTGCAGACTCATGTGACTTGTCTCCCTCTTGCAGAGTCTGAGCTCGGGTCAGCACCAGCTCCTGATCTGTGAGACTCTTACTGAGATGGTGTACGGGGAGAAGGGGCAGCTGCTGAAATCCAAGGAACGCAAGCTCTTCCTGCTCAATGACGTCTTAGTGTGCGCCAACATCAACTTCAAGTGAGTGCGCGCTGCAGGGGCTGGGCCTACCGGGCACGGGGGCCATATTCTGGTCTGAACCACTGTATTGTCCTTTCACCAGGGGGCAGCCGGATATTGGGAACCTGGTTCCTCTGGGGCCTCGCTATGTCCTGAAGTGGAACGCCGCCATACCCCAGCTCCAAGTGGCAGAATTTGGACAGGAGGGAAATATATATGAGAAGGAGGCAGCCGGGGGGCAGCAGTCCGTCAGCAAGAAACAGTCGCCCTCTGCAGGACAAAGTAAGTTCTGTCAGTCTAGAGCACAGGTGATTGCTGGCCACCTGCAAAACTACAATTCCCATCATGCATCATCAGGCTAAAGCTTTGGCTGGCCAGGCATGATGGGAATTATAGTTTTGCACCAGCGGGTGGGCCACAAGCTGGATACCTTTGAACTAGAGGGAGGGGAGATATGTAACAATTTGGGGGTGTCATCCTGTCCTCCTTCCCCCCAGATAAAGTGTCCCTGGGCTCTCCGCGCCTCTACCAGGAGCTGCAGGATGTCAAGAAAGACCTGGAAGTTGTGGAGCAGATCACACAGCTGATCAGCACCCTGCAGGGCACCTACCAGGTGAGAGTGCCCCCACATCATGGTGTGAACTGGGCCATAGAGACCAGCTGCTGACAGGCTCTCTGTTCTGGATGCAGTGAAATTTGTTTTTTTTCTTTCAAATCAGCTGGTGTCAGAAAATGCCAGAGATTTGTAATTTACTCCTTTTTAAAAATCCACAGTCTTCCAGTACTTATCAGCTGCTGTATGTCCTGCAGGAAGTGGTGTATTCTCTCCAGTCGGACACAGTGCTCTCTGCTGCCACCTCTGTCCACAGCAGCAGCAAATCCCCATAGAGAACATCTCCTGCTCTGGACAGTACCTGACATGGAGAGAGGTGGCAGCAGAGAGCACTGTGTCCGAGAGAATACACCACTTCCTGCAGGACAACTGTAATGCCTTATTTGTCCTGTGGTGGCGCTGTAGATAATGTGGATACTGCGGCCTGGGGTTCACTAAGATTGGATGAAAACTGTATAACCTCTAAAATTGGGGTTATACCCCCTGTGGACTGTTTTCTGACCCCAGATAAAGGCATCCTATGCGATCACCATGTGACCTCCCTCAGGCCTGTGATTGGTGGTCTTTCCCTATAATCACTAAGCTGTCACTTATTCCTCCTCGCACCTTCCTGCTGACGGTTTCCTTCTCATCATGTGACACCCCCCCCCCCCCCCCTTCCCGGCCTGTGATTGGTGGTCTTTACCTATAATCACTAAGCTGTCACTTATTCCCCCTCGCACCTTCCTGCTGACGGTTTCCCTCTCATCATGTGACCCCTCCCCCCAGGCCTGTGGTTGGTGGTCTTTCCCTGTAATCACTAAGCTGTCACTTATTCCTCCTCGCACCTTACTGCTGATGGTTTCCCTCTCACCGTGTGACCCCCCCCAGGCCTGTGATTGGTGGTCTTTCTCTATAATCACTAAGCTGTCACTTATTCCTCCTCGCACTTTCTTGCTGATGGTTTCCCTCTCATCATGTGACACCCCCCCAGGCTTGTGATTGGTGGTCTTTCCCTGTAATCACTAACCTTCCTGCTGATGGTTTCCCTCTCAGCTTTGTTTACGCCACATCTCATGGTGTCGCCATCTTCTCTCTTCTAGAATCTGAACATGACGGTGGCTCAGGATTGGTGCTTAGGGCTACAGAGACTCATCCGGCTGAAGGAGGAGGAGATTCAGTCGGCCAATAAATGTCACCTCCGTCTCCAGCTCCAGATGCCGAGGAAATCTGATAAGTGAGTCCAGGGGGTGCTAGGCGGTCTGCAGATGCTGATCTGCTTGGCTTAGGGACCATCCTATGTAGATGAAGGGGTAAATCACATAGCCCCATCTAAAGGAGTGTAGGGGTACTGCAGCCAAATATTCTGCCTCAGACGCAGTATATGTCCAGGAGTAAATCCCAGCTGCTTTTCTGGTTGTGTTTAGTATTACATCTTGGCTCTATGCACTTGGCTGCAGTACCACACACAAACTGAGGGCAGGAGTGGTGCTGGTTTTTGTAATCCCAGATAACCCCTTTAAGAGGTCTTCTGAACGCTGCCCATCGGTGGTGATCAGTGAGCACACTTTGGGGGTCATTCTTTAATGGTTGCAGTGTGCCCTTTTGATTCGGTGTAATTCTGCAATTTATGGTTTGAGCCACTAGGTGGCGCTGTCTGTCCAGTTTTCTCTCTGTTTTCTGCATAGTAACTGCTAGCACTGTCTGTTATAGAGCCCTGTGTCCAACCTGTGGCCATTGGAGAAGAGCAGCTCTGGATGTCAGAGCAGATGGAGATCCACAGGTTGGAGACTATGCTAAACAGCGGAGATTATCACTGTAGACATTACACTGTGCAGGGAATAGTAATGTCCCCTCTTACCGTGTGTTCTCGTTGCCTCTTAGCTTAGACTTGTATAGGTTGGGTCCTTACGTTTTCCTCTTCCTTCAGGTCTGGACGTCCAATGAGCTTCATGGTCCTTTTTCTCACACCAAATCCCCTGAGCAAGATATCCTGGGTGAACCGGATGCACTTGGCCAAAATCGCTCTCAGTAAGTGGAGACTTCATTGCCGGTCTATTGCAGAACAGGGTGATACAAATAAGTGATGTACAGTCCATTAATAATGGGCGGGTGGGTGTCTGATGGGGGTACATAGAAATTACCCATATCTAAGTGCACCCCCTACCTGTATCTTAGTGCATTGTATATATTATGGTGTTCCCGGTGGGGATATAATGTGGTTATATATTAACAATGTTCACTGTGGAGGATATAATCCGGGTATATATTGTGTTGTTCCCAGTGGGGATATAATCTGAATATATTATGGTGTTCCCAGTTATATACTACGGATTTCCCAGTGTGGATATAATCCGGGTATATATTATGGTCTTTCTGGTGGGGATATAATCTGAGTATATATTACGCTGTTCCCGGTATAATCTGGGTATATATTACGGTGGGGATATAATCTGGGTATATATTAAAGTCAGGATATAATCCGGGTATATATTATGGTGTTTCTGGTGGGGATATAATCTGGGTATATATTACGCTTTTCCCGGTATAATCTGAGTATATATTATGGTGGGGATATAATCTGGGTATATATTACGGTGAGGATATAATCCGGGTATATATTATGGTGCTTCTGGTGGGGATATAATCCGGGTATATATTAGGGTGTGGATATAATCCGGGTATATATTAGGGTGTGGATATAATCCGGGTATATATAAGGGTGTGGATATAATCCGGGTATATATTAGGGTGTGGATATAATCCAGGTATATATTAGGGTGTGGATATAATCCGGGTATATATAAGGGTGTGGATATAATCAGGGTATATATTAGGGTGTGGATATAATCCAGGTATATATTAGGGTGTGGATATAATCCGGGTATATATTAGGGTGTGGATATAATCCGGGTATATATAAGGGTGTGGATATAATCCAGGTATATATTAGGGTGTGGATATAATCAGGGTATATATTAGGGTGTGGATATAATCCGGGTATATATAAGGGTGTGGATATAATCCGGGTATATATAAGGGTGTGGATATAATCCGGGTATATATTAGGGTGTGGATATAATCCGGGTATATATAAGGGTGTGGATATAATCCGGGTATATATTAGGGTGTGGATATAATCCGGGTATATATAAGGGTGTGGATATAATCCGGGTATATATAAGGGTGTGGATATAATCAGGGTATATATTAGGGTGTGGATATAATCCGGGTATATATAAGGGTGTGGATATAATCCGGGTATATATTAGGGTGTGGATATAATCCGGGTATATATAAGGGTGTGGATATAATCCGGGTATATATTAGGGTGTGGATATAATCCAGGTATATATTAGGGTGTGGATATAATCCGGGTATATATAAGGGTGTGGATATAATCAGGGTATATATTAGGGTGTGGATATAATCCAGGTATATATTAGGGTGTGGATATAATCCAGGTATATATAAGGGTGGGGATATAATCCGGGTTTATATTACGGTGTGGATATAATCTGGTTATATTATGGTGTTTCCGGTGTGGATATAATCCGGGTATATATTATGGTGTTTCTGGTGTGGATATAATCCGGGTATATATTAGGGTGTGGATATAATCAGGGTATATATTAGGGTGTGGATATAATCTGGGTATATATAAGGGTGTGGATATAATCCGGGTATATATTAGGGTGTGGATATAATCCGGGTATATATAAGGGTGTGGATATAATCCGGGTATATATTAGGGTGTGGATATAATCCGGGTATATATAAGGGTGTGGATATAATCCAGGTATATATTAGGGTGTGGATATAATCCAGGTATATATAAGGGTGTGGATATAATCTGGGTATATATAAGGGTGTGGATATAATCCGGGTATATATAAGGGTGTGGATATAATCCGGGTATATATTAGGGTGTGGATATAATCCGGGTATATATTAGGGTGTGGATATAATCCAGGTATATATTAGGGTGTGGATATAATCCGGGTATATATAAGGGTGTGGATATAATCTGGGTATATATTAGGGTGTGGATATAATCCGGGTATATATTAGGGTGTGGATATAATCCGGGTATATATTAGGGTGTGGATATAATCCAGGTATATATTATGGTGTGGATATAATCCGGTTATATTACAGTGCCTCGTCTGCAGCACGGTCAGTGGACATTCGCTCCCTGCGTTCCCGATCGCTGGGGGAGGGGTGGCTTTGCCCGTTTCTCGCCCTGAGGGCTCCTGGGAAAGTAATTATGATTTCCCCCTGTATTCTGGCAGTGTGGAGTGGGGGCTGGTTCAGTGTAGAGACCCTTCAGAGACTCCGACTCTTCTCCTGGAAATTACACGGACAAAGAGCTTTTCAGCTGTGAGAGGGTTTTAGCGTCTTTCCGGGTTGCAGCCGCACGTCGGCCATAATGAGCGTCCTATGGGGGGGCAGGAGCGCTGTGAATGGGGCCTCTCCTGCGCCCGCACCGCTCAGCGTTATCTCCCGACGCCGCCGACGCTCACAAGCTAAATGCTCCGAAATGTGTTTTAAATCATGCCGGAGCCCCCGTGTCTCAGCACCGGATGATCGCGCTTCACCGTCTTAACCGTTTTTTTCCTTCTTTTATCTGAGAAGCCAGAGGGAAGAGCGGCATAAAGCGCCATTCAGCGCTAATGGGAAGAAATTGCTTTTTCTGCTTGATTGGTGACTCCGCTGCGACACGCCTGCCGTCCTGGCCCTCGCAGGGTTAATCGTGCCGCCTCTCTAACTGTCCCTATTACTTCTCTTATCTCTAGACTTTTTTTTTTTTTTTTTACTTGCAAATTTTGAATTTAATTAGAATATTTTTTTTAAAGCATAAACGACAAAGAAGCTAATTAAAGGGGAACTCCGGCATTTTTTTTCTTTTAAATTACCTGGTGTCAGAAAGTTAAGTTTGTAAATTATTTCTATATAAAAATATCCTTTCTTCCAGTGCTTATCAGCTGCTGTATGTCCTGCAGGAAGTGGTGTATTCTCTCCAGTCTGACACAGTGCTCTCTGCTGCCACCTCTGTCCATGTCAGGAACTGTCTAGAGCAGGAGAGGTTTTCTATGGGGATTTGGTGCTGCTCTGGACAGTTCCTGTCATGGATATAGATAGTAGTAGTGAGCTCAGATAACATTGTGTGTGCCCCCCCCCCCCCCCATGTAATGTCTGGTCTGTTCCCAGGAGAGGAGAATCAGCCGGGGTGGTTGTGCCCCGAGGAGGAGAAGAAAACCAAAATCCCATTCTGGTCCCCAACACTGGTTTGTCGCCTCCCAGCCTTCTCCACCAAAGCCTCCGACTTACAGGTCAGTTACTAAGAAGAGGCACAAGCTACTGTGCTCCCTTATCATCAATCCCATCATCCCTGACCCTGGGAGCTCACACTCTAATCATCTATCACACACAATGTATCATCACTCCCATCATCCCTGACCCTGGGAGCTCACACTCTAATCATCTATCACACACAATGTATCATCACTCCCATCATCCCTGACCCTGGGAGCTCACACTCTAATCATCTATCACACACAGTGTATCATCACTCCCATCATCCCTGACCCTGGGAGCTCACACTCTAATCTCCTATCACACACAGTGTATCATCACTCCCATCATCCCTGACCCCAGGAGCTGACACTCTAATCTCCTATCACACACAATGTATCATCACTCCCATCATCCCTGACCCTGGGAGCTGACACTCTAATCTCCTATCACACACAGTGTATCATCACTCCCATCATCATCCCTGACCCCAGGAGCTGACACTCTAATCTCCTATCACACACAGTGTACCATCATTCCCATCATCCTCCCTGACCCCTGGACACAGTAGTGATCCCTCGGTGTGTGCGGTGCAGCTGGCGGTGCCTGGTGACAGCTGGGATGTGACAGGTCAGCTGGCGCTCTTCCCATGCCAGGCAGTGGGGCTCCGCTGGGATCGCCAGCCTCGCTGCCTCTCTCCGCACATCGCTCTTGTTTACGCTAATTAAAACAAATGTGATTCCTCCTCCGACCTCGGCGCTGTCCCCGGTGATGGCTCAGACCTTTCCTGCAATCCAATAAGGCTGATGGGAAAGTTAACTTTTTGGTTTTGTTGTTTTTCCCTCCTTCCTGCCCTGTAGCAATGACGGAGAAGGACGCCAGCCGCTGCCTGGCACAGTGACGGCCACAACCTGAGACCACCGCTCCTCCCACCATCACTTATCTATAGGCTGGCATCACTCTGCAGCTCCATCCCCCCACCCTGCAGCTGTATCACTGCTATGGATGCCCCCTGTCTTATCCACATTGGATGTGCAGCTGAATCCAGTCTATTGCTTTCTGGTATCAGCCATTTTAGATTGAGAAGAGACTGAATATAATGTTCATCTATGAGTGACAGAAACCATCCTGCCCCCCCACCAGTCTGCAGTCACATATATCCGGACCAGACTGATATCAGCCGCTCCTCTTATAACGCTCCAGTACTGATATAACCTCCTATTACATCATATGTGACTGATATCAGCCGCTCCTCTTATAACGCTCCAGTACTGATATAACCTCCTATTACATCATATGTGACTGATATCAGCCGCTCCTCTTATAACGCTCCAGTACGGATATAGCCTCCTATCATATGTGACTGATATCAGCCGCTCCTCTTATAACGCTCCAGTACTGATATAACCTCCTATTACATCATATGTGACTGATATCAGCTGCTCCTCTTATAACGCTCCAGTACTGATATAACCTCCTATTACATCCTATGTGACTGATATCAGCCGCTCCTCATATAACGCTCCAGTACTGATATAACCTCCTATTACATCATATGTGACTGATATCAGCCGCTCCTCTTATAACGCTCCAGCACTGATATAACCTCCTATTACATGATATGTGACTGATATCAGCCGCTCCTCATATATAACGCTCCAGTACTGATATAACCTCCTATTACATCATGTGTGACTGATATCAGCCGCTCCTCTTATAACGCTCCAGTACAGATATAACCTCCTATTACATCATATGTGACTGATATCAGCCGCTCCTCTTATAACGCTCCAGTACAGATATAACCTCCTATTACATCATATGTGACTGATATCAGCCGCTCCTCTTATAACGCTCCAGCACTGATATAACCTCCTATTACATCATATGTGACTGATATCAGCCGCTCCTCTTATAACGCTCCAGCACCTGTAAGCTGTTCTATGTCACCATCTTTTTCCCATCATGTTGCAGCTAGGTGGCGCCATCCACACGCCGGTGCAGAGCTCCCTCCTGGGCTTCTCCTCGGTCAGCACCTCGCTGCCTCAGGGATACTTATGGGTATGTCTTCTTGCTGGTGATGATATAATATGTGCACCTTATAATTCAGTCCCCTCAGGAGCTGCGCTCTCTGTAGTAGTGGGGACCCTCCTATCCTAATTCTAAATAATAAATGTAGATTTATCCCATAAATCAGGGGTAGGGAACCTTGGCTCTCCAGGCATGATGGGAGTTGTAGTTTTTCACCAGCTGGAGAGCCATGGTTCCCCCCTTAGTATAAGCCAGGGTGACACTGTGGTCTGGCACTGCAGGTTGGCGGGGGTCAGCAGGACGGAGCCGGTCAGATCCAGATCTTCTCCCTGAACCACACGTCCCCGCGGATGCTGAAAGCCTTCCCGCTGCCGTCCCGCGTGCTGTGTGTGGAGAACGTGTGCAGTAAAGCGAGCGACGAAGGCTGCGAGGAGGACTATGCCTCCACCCCAGTGCAGCCGGCCGTGTGTGTGGGGCTCCAGGACGGCAGGTGAGGGACCCTCTGTACACCTCATGTCTGCTGGTAACGCTACAGATCATGACCCCCACCATCTCTCCCTCCAGTATAATGGTGTACAGCAGCGTGGACACCGGCTCTACCTGTCTGATGGCCCTGAGGAGCCCCGACCTGCAGCCCGTCCTCTGCCTCCGCCTCAGCCCCAGCTACCTGTGTGCAGGACTGCAAGATGGCACCCTAGCTCTGTACCCCCAAAACCAAGGTGAGAAGCCCCCCGTCCTAGTATATACCCCATAATATCATCTTATATCAAAGATTGTTACATGGGGTCTGCAGAACAATGACACTGACACTTGGGGTAAAGGATAATGACACTTGGTGTACAGGATGATGACACTTGGGGTACAGGATAGTGACACTTGGGGTACAGGATGATGACACGCTGACACTTGGGGTCCCTGTTCTCCCCTCCTCTGATGTCACTCTCTCCCATCAGGTGGGCTCTGGGACCCTGAGAACCCCTCCACGGTGCGGGTCGGTACCAGTCCGGTGCGCGCCCTGCTGGCCCTGGATGACTGTTTGTGGGCGAGCTGCAGGAACCGGGTGACTGTGTTGGAGACGGATCCCCTCAAAGTGCAGGTACCCCCTGTTTCCTCCGCCAGGTGAAGGGTTAATGTCGCCCCCTCCCCAGCGGCCGCTCTATTATTTACCGCGCCCCTATACTGAGTTTGCATCTATTAAGGCTCCAACCTCCTGATAAATAATACATTGCTGCGTTATTGAGGCGCGCGCACACACACACACGAGCGCTGACCGCCGAGAGCACCGCATGGCAGGAACAGCAGATAGGGAAATGGTCGCCAACCTGTAATAAATGGCGCTTAGGGGTGTGCACATAGCGAGGCTGAGCGTCACAGCAAACAGCGAAGGAATAGAGGGGGCAACCCAGAGCTAGACCCCAGCCCCCTACAGACAGCATCCAGAGCGAGACCCCAGCCCCTACAGACAGCACCCAGAGCAAGACCCCAGCCCCTACAGACAGCATCCAGAGCGAGACCCCAGCCCCAACAGACAGCACCCAGAACAAGACCCCAGCCCCTACAGACAGCACCCAGAGCAAGACCCCAGCCCCTACAGACAGCATCCAGAGCGAGACCCTTGCCCCCCTGCAGTCAGCACCCAGAGCAAGACCCCAGCCCCTACAGCCAGCACCCAGAGCAAGACCCGAGCCCCTACAGTCAGCACCCAGAGCGAGACCCCAGCCCCAACAGACAGCACCCAGAGCAAGACCCCAGCCCCTACAGACAGCATCCAGAGCGAGACCCCTGCCCCCCTGCAGTCAGCACCCAGAGCAAGACCCCAGCCTCCTATAGCCAGCACCCAGAGCGAGACCCCAGCCCCTACAGACAGCATCCAGAGCGAGACCCCTGCCCCCCTGCAGTCAGCACCCAGAGCAAGACCCCAGCCCCTACAGTCAGCACCCAGAGCAAGACCCCAGCCCCTACAGTCAGCACCCAGAGCAAGACCCCAGCCCCTACAGACAGCATCCAGAGCGAGACCCCAGCCCCCCTGCAGTCAGCACCCAGAGCAAAACCTCAGCCCCCTACAGTCACATAGAGGGGGAAACCCAGAGCAAGACCCCAGCCGCCTACAGCCAGCACCCAGAGCAAGACCCCAGCCCCTACAGCCAGCACCCAGAGCAAGACCCCAGCCCCTACAGCCAGCACCCAGAGCAAGACCCCAGCCCCTACAGTCACATAGAGGGGGAAACCCAGAGCGAGACCCCAGCCCCTACAGTCAGCACCCAGAGCGAGACCCCAGCCTCCTACAGACAGCACCCAGAGCAAGACCCCAGCCCCTACAGTCAGCACCCAGAGTGAGACCCCAGCCCCCCTTCAGTCAGCACCCAGAGCAAGACCCCAGCCCCCTTCAGTCAGCACCCAGAGCAAGACCCCAGCCTACTACAGCCAGCACCCAGAGCAAGACCCCAGCCCCTACAGACAGCATCCAGAGCGAGACCCTTGCCCCCCTGCAGTCAGCACCCAGAGCAAGACCCTAGCCTCCTACAGCCAGCACCCAGAGCAAGACCCGAGCCCCTACAGTCCGCACCCAGAGCGAGACCCCAGCCCCAACAGACAGCACCCAGAGCAAGACCCTAGCCCCTACAGTCAGCACCCAGAGCGAGACCCCTGCCCCCCTGCAGTCAGCACCCAGAGCAAGACCCCAGCCCCTACAGCCAGCACCCAGAGCAAGACCCCAGCCCCTACAGTCAGCACCCAGAGCGAGACCCCAGCCCCAACAGACAGCACCCAGAGCAAGACCCCAGCCTCCTACAGCCAGCACCCAGAGCAAGACCCCAGCCTCCTATAGCCAGCACCTAGAGCAAGACCCCAGCCCCTACAGACAGCATCCAGAGCGAGACCCCTGCCCCCCTGCAGTCAGCACCCAGAGCAAGACCCCAGCCCCTACAGTCAGCACCCAGAGCGAGACCCCTGCCCCCCTGCAGTCAGCACCCAGAGCAAGACCCCAGCCTCCTACAGCCAGCACCCAGAGCAAGACCCCAGCCTCCTATAGCCAGCACCCAGAGCAAGACCCCAGCCCCTACAGACAGCATCCAGAGCGAGACCCCTGCCCCCCTGCAGTCAGCACCCAGAGCAAGACCCCAGCCCCCCTGCAGTCAGCACCCAGAGCAAGACCCGAGCCCCTACAGTCAGCACCCAGAGCAAGACCCCAGCCCCTACAGTCAGCACCCAGAGCAAGACCCCAGCCCCTACAGTCACATAGAGGGGGAAACCCAGAGCAAGACCCCAGCCGCCTACAGCCAGCACCCAGAGCGAGACCCCAGCCCCCTACAGCCAGCACCCAGAGCAAGACCCCAGCCCTTACAGCCAGCACCCAGAGCGAGACCCCAGCCTCCTACAGCCAGCACCCAGAGCAAGACCCCAGCCCCTACAGTCAGCACCCAGAGCGAGACCCCTGCCCCCCTGCAGTCAGCACCCAGAGCAAGACCCCAGCCTCCTACAGCCAGCACCCAGAGCAAGATCCCAGCCTCCTACAGCCAGCACCCAGAGCAAGACCCCAGCCCTTACAGCCAGCACCCAGAGCAAGATCCCAGCCTCCTACAGCCAGCACCCAGAGCAAGACCCCAGCCCTTACAGCCAGCACCCAGAGCAAGACGCCAGCCCCTACAGCCAGCACCCAGAGCGAGACCCCAGCCCCCCTACAGTCACATAGAGGGGGAAACCCAGAGCGAGACCCCAGCCGCCTACAGCCAGCACCCAGAGCAAGACCCCAGCCCCTACAGTCAGCACCCAGAGTGAGACCCCAGCCCCTACAGCCAGCACCCAGAGCGAGCCCCCAGTGGTCTAAGCTTCCAGCCCTGGCAGCTGTATGCTGGGACTTGTAGTTGTACAGTAGTACATATAGTAACCTTACTCCCTTGCTGACTCTCCATAGTTGGGTCCTGGACTGATATTCTTAAGCTACCCCTTTAAGAGTTCCACGTCTCCACTGTGTGCTCTGGATTTTATTTGCATTGAGCAGAATAGAGTCAGCCGGCCGTGCCCCCCGCCCCCTCCATCCTCTTTTGGGAAATTGGTTGTACGTTGGCGTCATGCTTAGTAACCGCACCAGGAATGGCGCTCTGCTCCATTGACTGTGGTCGTTGCATCTCGCTGTAATGACACGGTCACACTTTACTGCAGGAACAATTGTAACCAGGATTTAATTATAAGTATTGATTATCCGCAAGATGTTGGGGGGAATGAATTAGGTGGCGCACGCGTGTCTGCACCCCAGGGGCCCCTGCATGAAGAGCATAGAGATGATGAGGAGGAACAGTACAGGAGGGGAGGGGGCTTATACTGTGTGGATTGGGGGCTCCTCTGCTTAGCAGTGTGATCTCGGGGGGCTCCTATACTATACATGATGTGCGTGTATATATATATATATATATATATATATATATAACTCTGCTCCTCATCATTGCCGTTGCTGTCATAAGTTTTCTTCCCAGAATCCTGTGGTTCATGCTCTCTGTTCTGTCTGTTCCAGAGTTTTGAGGCCATACAGGACGAGGGGGTGAGCGTGACCCACATGATCCGAGCTGGTGGCGGGGTGTGGATGGCGTTCTCCGAGGGCTCCTCTTTACGGCTCTTCCACACAGAGACTCTGGAACTACTGCAAGAAATTAATATCTCCACCCGGACGCTGCTGCTGCCAGGTAATGCTCTTCGGGCCCCCAGGATACATGTATTTCATGTAGTATCCTCCAAATGCCTTCAGTATGGAGCTGGTAGACATTAGATGGCGGCTGCTCAGAGACTCCTCAGTCAGTATGGAGCTGGTAGACATTAGATGGCGGTTGTATCATGCTCAGAGATTCCTCGGTCAGTATGGAGCTGGTAGACATTAGATGGCGGTTGTATCATGCTCAGAGATTCCTCGGTCAGTATGGAGCTGGTAGACATTAGATGGCGGTTGTATCATGCAGAGACTCCTCGGTCAGGATGGAGCTGGTAGACATTAGATGGCGGTTGTATCATGCAGAGACTCCTCGGTCAGTATGGAGCTGGTAGACATTAGATGGTGGCTGCTCAGAGACTCCTCGGTCAGTATGGAGCTGGTAGACATTAGATGGCGGCTGTATCATGCAGAGACTCCTCGGTCAGTATGGAGCTGGTAGACATTAGATGGCGGCTGCTCAGAGACTCCTCGGTCAGTATGGAGCTGGTAGACATTAGATGGCGGCTGTATCATGCAGAGACTCCTCGGTCAGTATGGAGCTGGTACACATTAGATAGCGGTTGTATCATGCAGAGACTCCTCGGTCAGTATGGAGCTGGTAGACATTAGATGGCGGCTGCTCAGAGACTCCTCGGTCAGTATGGAGCTGGTACACATTAGATGGCGGTTGTATCATGCAGAGACTCCTCGGTCAGTATGGAGCTGGTACACATTAGATGGCGGTTGTATCATGCAGAGACTCCTCAGTCAGTATGGAGCTGGTAGACATTAGATCGCGGTTGTATCATGCTCAGAGACTCCTTGGTCAGTATGGAGCTGGTACACATTAGATGGCGGCTGCTCAGAGACTCCTCAGTCAGTATGGAGCTGGTAGACATTAGATGGCGGCTGTATCATGCAGAGACTCCTCGGTCAGTATGGAGCTGGTAGACATTAGATGGTGGCTGCTCAGAGACTCCTCGGTCAGGATGGAGCTGGTAGACATTAGATGGCGGCTGTATCATGCAGAGACTCCTCAGTCAGTATGGAGCTGGTACACATTAGATGGCGGTTGTATCATGCAGAGACTCCTCGGTCAGTATGGAGCTGGTACACATTAGATGGCGGTTGTATCATGCAGAGACTCCTCGGTCAGTATGGAGCTGGTAGACATTAGATGGTGGCTGCTCAGAGACTCCTCGGTCAGGATGGAGCTGGTAGACATTAGATGGCGGCTGTATCATGCAGAGACTCCTCAGTCAGTATGGAGCTGGTAGACATTAGATAGCGGCTGTATCATGCAGAGACTCCTCGGTCAGTATGGAGCTGGTAGACATTAGATGGCGGCTGTATCATGCTCAGAGACTCCTTGGTCAGTATGGAGCTGGTACACATTAGATGGTGGCTGCTCAGAGACTCCTCGGTCAGTATGGAGCTGGTAGACATTAGATGGCGGCTGTATCATGCAGAGACTCCTCAGTCAGTATGGAGCTGGTAGACATTAGATAGCGGCTGTATCATGCAGAGACTCCTCGGTCAGTATGGAGCTGGTAGACATTAGATGGTGGCTGCTCAGAGACTCCTCGGTCAGTATGGAGCTGGTAGACATTAGATGGTGGCTGCTCAGAGACTCCTCGGTCAGGATGGAGCTGGTAGACATTAGATGGCGGCTGTATCATGCAGAGACTCCTCAGTCAGTATGGAGCTGGTAGACATTAGATGGCGGCTGTATCATGCTCAGAGACTCCTTGGTCAGTATGGAGCTGGTACACATTAGATGGTGGCTGCTCAGAGACTCCTTGGTCAGTATGGAGCTGGTAGACATTAGATGGCGCCTGTATCATACAGAGACTCCTCGGTCAGTATGGAGCTAGTACACATTAGATGGTGGCTGCTCAGAGACTCCTCGGTCAGTATGGAGCTGGTAGACATTAGATGGTGGCTGTATCATGCAGAGACTCCTCGGTCAGTATGGAGCTGGTAGACATTAGATGGCGGCTGTATCATACAGAGACTCCTCAGTCAGTATGGAGCTGGTAGACATTAGATGGTGGCTGCTCAGAGACTCCTCGGTCAGTATGGAGCTGGTACACATTAGATGGCGGCTGTATCATGCAGAGACTCCTCGGTCAGTATGGAGCTGGTAGACATTAGATGGCGGCTGTATCATGCAGAGACTCCTCGGTCAGTATGGAGCTGGTGAGGTTAATGATCCTGTATGACGTGGCCCCCCGATGTTGGTTGGGGCCCCCGGGATGTTACCACACTGCAGGAAGCAGATGTTTGGCGTCCATGTAAGAGGAGAGATAATGAGCGGAGATGTCAGGGCTGGGATGAGCGGCTCCTGTGATGTGTGTCCGGGGGTGGGCTGCGGGGGGCTCCACTAACAATAGATGGGACAGATTGGCTGCAGTGCCTATTCCTGCCCCCAGGTGATAAGTGAGCTTAATCCAGACTGACGCCCAACATGTTACTGTGGGGTCTTTGGTGTCTGAGAGATCTCCATAATAACCCAACAGGAAAGTAACAAGGATCATGTGACCCTCTCCCTACAGGGCAGAAGAATCCACGCGTCACCAGCCTGCTGATATGCCAGGGCTTACTGTGGGTGGGCACCCACCTGGGCATCCTCATCACCTTACCTGTGCCGAAGCTGGAGGGAATCCCTAAAATCACAGGTAAGAAGCATTGGTGGGCTACCTCACTGTATGCCTGCCGTAAAGATCACCAACAATTCACTGCTGTACGACCCCATCACCCACAATGCACTGCTGCATGACCCCCATCACCCACAGTGCACTGCCTTATGACCCCCATCACCCAGTGCACTGCTGTATGACCCATGACCCACAATGCACTGCTGTATGACCCCCATCACCCACAGTGCACTGCCGTATGACCCCCATCACCCACAGTGCACTGCTGTATGACCCATGACCCACAATGCACTGCTGTATGACCCACAATGCACTGCTGTATGACCCCCATCACCCACAATGCACTGCTGTATGACCCCCATCACCCACAATGCCCTGCCTTCTGACCCCCCTTATATAACCCACAATGCCCTCTGACCCCCCACAATTCTCTGCATTCACCTTCTTCTTTGTGTTGGACTTTTCCACCAGGGAAAGGGATGGTCTCTCTGAATGGCCATTGCGGTCCGGTGCAGTTCCTCACTGTGGCCTGCAGCACGATGGCCCCTGAAGCCCTCAGGACAGAGCAGGGATCATCAGAGGACGTACGGGAGAGCGAGGGGGCGGCCGAAGCCAAAGACGCTGTAGACGGTCACTCCCAGGAGCCCTCCTCCGACCACCTCCCTCCATCACGATTGAAAGGGATCCTCCTTCAGTACCGGCTGCGTGGCACCTCCCACCTCCCCGGACACCACCTCTCTGCCAGGGAAGGTTCCAGATCAGACACCACCTCTCTGGAGACCACAGAAGAGGACGGCTCTATATACGAGATGACCGACGACCCTGACGTGTGGTTCAGAAGCCGACCGTGTGCCAGGGATGCTCACCGCAAGGAGATCACCTCTGTGGTCATTATATCCGGAGGACCCGGTTATCGGAACTTTAATCCTTCCCACAGCAGCTCCCATGGGAGTGGCGACACGGACAGCTCTCTGCTCATGTGGCAACTGCCGCTCATCCTATAGCGGTGGGGGGACAGGTGGGGACCCCCTCTATGCTGTTACATGGGGTTAGGTACTTGGTAATGTTTACAGTCTCCTCCGCAGGATCTCCCCTCCCCCTGGTGAGAACGAGGGCAATGACAGGCGGGGTGACCACGGCATCAGTCCTCCAACCATGGTGATGACCTGTAGATGGGGGAGATCCAAGGTTTCGGTTCATAGATTACGCTGAAACTGATATTTATTGAATATATATATACAGTATTGTAATTATTATATACCCTGAACCAGGGATCAGATACACTCCTAGCTGAATGTATCTAATGCTGGCTGCTCACAAAGCCTAAAAAACATAAAAGAATGTAGGGTCAGAGGACCGGCACCTATCCGCCTCATGTATGATGGATGTATCCACCCAACGTCATAGGAGACACCGACCCCTGCACCCAGCGCCATATTGGCCATCCCTCCTGTAGGTTAGGGAAGGGTTGTGCGGGGTTATTTGTAGTGGCTGCCACCCCCTGCAGCTTTAGTGTCTGGATATAGAGCTGGTGCAGAACCATAGTATTTACCAGCTAGCAGAATTATGAGCGCGGCTCTGGATGTGATTAGCACTAGATAAACTTTGCAGGGTTGCACAGAGTTACATGTAAGTAAACTAGAAAATGAAGCCAACGTTGGGGTTATGGGGGGGTGCGCGGCCAGCCGAAGTGCCTTACAATGGAAGGAGCCAGATCAGGGAAAAGTCTGTTACATTGTTGCTGTCTGTGAATAGGGAATCTATCCGTGGTGCGGGCAGGCTGGTAGAGAAAAGGCTAGATGTGCAGCGGCAGCAGCATGTGACCCAGCGGGAGGCCCGGCGCGGTACAGAGACGCTATTATGGCGGTGTCTGCAGATGGGATTGTGCGGCTGCTCTTTGCTGTTGTACATATGCCGGTGTAAATATACAGATTTCTATGTGTACAAATGATGTATATATCATCAGCGCCAATAAACCGCCACATCTGCCGCCCGCAAGGCTGACAATCCTGTACTGACTGCCGCCCCAGTAACGGGCTCACACCGCATTTTGCCATTTGTGTGCATCCATCTTGATCTGTTTTTCCGTCGACATTTTTTAGCGTACACTAAATCGTGGTTGAGCACATTTTATGTTTTTTTTTTATAATGGAAGTTAATGAAAAAACAGATCACAAATGCAAGAATGCACCTGTTTTTCATCAATATTTCATCCATTTTTTAACCCATTTTTCATTGATATTTCATCCATTTTTTATCCGACTGATGGAAAAAAACGTATTGCAAAAAGGCAGTGTGGACCCAGCGAAGTTCTCTGGACAAGTCACATTGTATATGTGGCATTCACGTATGGCGTTCTGGCAGTGGTCTTCATCCAGGGTTCACCGCTGTGCCACCAAGCCTTTACCATCCTATCCCCATGGAGCCGGCTCGGGGTGATGATTTACAAGATAAAAGCTGTTAAATAAAACAAGCTCCGATCTCCTCGGCTATTAACAATTTTCTACAGCGATGGTTTATTGATCACGGCCGGGTTTTGTGCGCTCCTCCTCGGTGATTTACCACCGAGGCTCCGTCCATTCCCCACATCTCAGACATCTGATGTCCCCAAATCTGTGCCACATGATGGGAGTGGTAGTTGTGTGACAGCTGGCCCGCCACAGGTTGGATAACATCAGGATGTGACACAAGTTTGTTCCATCTCTCCGGAGTTGTTTGTTCTGTATTTTGCAGGGGGGGGGGGGCAGCGGCGTTGGACTGCATTGTTATGTGCGGCAGGTAGGTCCTCCTGTTGTTTTGTGTAATCTCTTTCTAAATTGCTCAGCGAGTTACCTGGAAGGCGTCCAAATTACTTTTTGCATCAATGTTTATGTTGCTTTCATTTAGCATAAGCTGTGTCTGCGCTGCCGCAGTGCTATCCCTTAGGTTTGCATTGGGGGAAATGTTCAGCTTTGTAGAGGCCGGCCTGGAGACAAAGAGACTGGAAATAACCGAGGACGAGTAACTGTGTGCGGGAATGTCACGGCTCTGCCCTGCCCCCGTGTACGGGATACCAAACTGTGGGGGGGAGCAATGGAAACGAGAAACGGATGGTGGAGCCGCGCCAAGACTAATCTACAAACCAACATCTGGTACCAAACCTAATGTGATGCACATAAATAAGGCCGTTGCCAGGAGTAATGGCTTCCTACACGAGATAACGGCATTATCGTGCTAGGATTACTGTGATATACAGAGCCGGAGCCGCTGCCAGGACTAAGCAGACCACAGTCTGGCACAAAGGCTAGTGTGATATATGGTGATAAGCCAATGTACGGACAAAATCCAGAGCCCAGACTGGAGGCCAGCTTCTAATACCAAGATTCCTATGAGTTATAGGGGACATATACTGCGCCAAGACTAATGTGATATACAGAGAGAGAGAAATCCATATACGGACAAAATCCAGAGCCCAGACTGGAGGCCAGCCTCTAATACCAAGATCTGTATGAGTTATAGGGGACATAAACTGCGCCAAGACTAATGTGATATACAGAGAGAGAGAAATCCATATACGGACAAAATCCAGAGCCCAGACTGGAGGCCAGCCTCTAATACCAAGATCTGTATGAGTTATAGGGGACATAAACTGCGCCAAGACTAATGTGATATACAGAGATGAAGATAGATCTATGTACAGGCAAAGGCAAAACCCAGAGCCCAGACTGGAGGCCAGCCTCTAATACCAAGACTCCTAGGATTTATAGGGGACATATACTGCGCCAAGACTAATGTGATATACAGAGAGAGAGAAATCCATATACGGACAAAATCCAGAGCCCAGACTGGAGGCCAGCCTCTAATACCAAGATCTGTATGAGTTATAGGGGACATATACTGCGCCAAGACTAATGTGATATACAGAGATGAAGATAGATCTATGTACAGGCAAAGGCAAAACCCAGAGCCCAGACTGGAGGCCAGCCTCTAATGCCAAGACTCCTAGGATTTATAGGGGACATATATGGCACCAAGACATCCAGATGCCAGATCTATCCTATATACTGACATCTGGTGCCAGAAGAAATGTAATCTACCGAGAACATAGCTGGCACTGGGGGTAATAGGGAGTAGAGAGATACACCTGGCACCATGACTAATCTCTGTGACCGTATCTGGTAGAGACGTAATGGGTGGCACAGAGATGGAGCTGGTGCCACGACTACCGCAGTGACTGACATCAAGTAGACATGTAATGGGAGCCTTTATAGCAGATGCCAAATTTACCTAGGACTTATGAGAGGCCCTGTGCCAGGGATGTACAGACCAGGAGAGCGCCGGGGGGGCCCTATACACATTAGATAGTTGTCCGGTCCCCCTGAAATCTGCAGGTTCTGCCAACGTCAGTGTGACCAACATCTCTTGTCATGATGGTAAAGATGGCGCCAGGACTGGTGTGATGAGTGATCTGGAGTGTGGTCATGTGCACTGAAGTAGTATGGGCTGAGCCAGGGCCGGGGCTGTCGTGGTGTGAGGTCACACAATGCAGACAGTCCGTACCAGGTAAACCGCCCCTATGCAAGGCGGCAGCGCTGGTGGGATAATGGCTGCTCCTCCGCACACCTGCTCACAGATCATTGACCTTTTCCAGCCTGTAATTAAAGGGCGATGGGAACGATTAATTCCTCAGAATGTCAGCCCCAAAATACTTCACACAGGTGCAAAAAACGTCATCTATATATCTGCTGTATATATCTCCCAGGAGGCAAAGAAGAGTATACAGAACACATAAAACTACATTGTGTGCTCCTTACATGTGATATCACCCTGCTCATCATACATCTGTTAGCCTTTCTTAGCTGGGGGACAGATTGTGGTCCCTCACCTCATCGGCCAGGTCACCCCTACCACCAACCAGTATTGACTGGTGACAACAGATCAGAAAAGCATGTGAGTGACAACTTCCTGGTCCATTTGTCAATGTTTCCGGACTGATAAGAACTTCCTGGAGTGACTGGTCACTATGGATTAGACTTGGATTTATTTGTATGACCCTGAAACAAAGGAGCAGTCGGAAGAGTGGCGGCACAGCAGTTCTTGTGGTCCAAAGAGGTTCAGGGTGCAAAAACCAGCCAATAAGGTGTTGGCGTCGGTGTTCTGGGATAAGGAGGGTATGCTGCTGCAATGCAAGGTAGTACACTGAACTTCTGGACCAATTGAAGTCCGTTCTAAAGGCCAAAAGGTACGGCAAGCTCTCCAAAGGAAGCCTGTTCCTGCACGACAACGCCTCCGCTCACACTGTACAAGCGACCACAACAAAACTGGTGGAGATAGACCATCAACTGGATGAGCACCAACCTTCTTCCCCAGATCTACCTCCCTCCGACTATCATGTTTCTAATCCAGAAGAAACACCTCAAGGGAACCAAATTTCAAACCATTTCTGATGCCATGGCGGCTACGGATGACTGGTTTGGGGCACAAGGTTTACAAAACTTGGAATACGGATGTAAGAAGCGTGTGATATCAGTGGAGAGAATGTGGGATAAATGTGAAGCTTCATTTTCTATCTCGTTTCTTTCTGGGTAAAGCCAAAGACTTATCAGCAGCCCCTTGTACCAGTGCCATATTCACCTACCCCCGTATACCAGTGCCATATTCACCTACCCCCGTATACCAGTGCCATATTCACCTACCCCCGTATACCAGTGCCATATTTACCTACCCCCGTATACCAGTGCCATATTCACCTACCCCCGTATACCAGTGCCATATTCACCTACCCCCGTATACCAGTGTGTATTCACCTACCCCCGTATACCAGTGTGTATTCACCTACCCCCCTGTATACCAGTGCCATATACACATACCCCCTGCATACCAGTGCCATATTCACCTACCCCCCTGTATGCCAGTGCCTTATACACCTACCCCCCGTATACCAGTGCCATATTTACCTAACCCCCCCTGTTAACCAGTGCCATATTAACCCCCCGTATACCAGTGCCATATATACCTACCCCCGTATACCAGTGCGTATTCACCTACCCCCCTGTATAATAGTGCCATACACACCTACCCCCCGTATACCAGTGCCATATTTACCTACCCCCCGTATACCAGTGCCATATTTACCTACCCCCTGCATACCAGTGCCATATTCACCTACCCCCCTGTATGCCAGTGCCTTATACACCTACCCTCTGTATACCAGTGCCATATTTACCTACCCCCCCTGTTAACCAGTGCCATATTAACCCCCCCCGTATACCAGTGCCATATTTACCTACCCCCGTATACCAGTGCGTATTCACCTACCCCCCTGTATAATAGTGCCATACACACCTACCCCCCGTATACCAGTGCCATATTTACCTACCCCCCGTATACCAGTGCCATATTTACCTACCCCCCGCATACCAGTGCCATATACACCTACCCCCCGTATACCAGTGCCATATTTACCTCCCCCCCCCCGTACACCAGTGCTATATACACCCACTTCCCCGTATACCAGTGGCGTATTCAAAGCTCCCCCCATGCCGTGCTATGCCCCTAATTCTCTCTCCAAACCTTCCCTCTATCTTCTGGGGCCACATGGCCCTCCCTGTGCTTCCTTGGGCCCATTGCACATGACAGTCAACCCCTATGGCCGTGTGCAGGAGGTCTTACTATATATGCATTATCTGATGTGAGGCTGTGTCTTTAATACACATCATATAGATCTGAGTATCCATAGACCTTGACCATCTCTCAGTAGATGACCCAAGGACAGGGCTCTGACCACAGGGAGGACGTAACGTTAGTGACCACAGTATAACATCTCCCGCTAATGCATTTTTTACAGCCTCCTCCGGCCTCACTTCATGCAGCGACCTGGACTGCTCAGTAGGTGGCGCTGCAGACCGTTCCAATCTCCGGCCTCAGACTTCTACCTCCTGCAATGTGATAAGTCTACAGTCCAGTCTCTGATGATGATGATGGTAATGATGATGGTGATACTAAGGGCCCTCTCATCTAGGCTGACGGGTACTGATCCCTCTGATCAATCCTTATTTACATGGCTGAATGTGCAGCTGATCACAATGATTTATTGCCCGCACAGAAGATGGAATTAGCCGAGGAACGACTGTTCTCTCCTATGTCGGCCGATCGATGAACCTTTTACAAGATTGTTGGGAACGAGCTTCACTACAAACACTCGTTCTCTTACAGGAGGCACCCATAGATTGCAACCAGAGGGGCCCCTGACCTACTGTGTGCCAAGTCCTATGTAACAGAGGGGCCCCGACCTACTGTGTGCCATGTCCTATGTAACAGAGGGGCCCGACCTACTGTGTGCCATGTCCTATGTAACAGAGGGGCCCGACCTACTGTGTGCCATGTCCTATGTAACAGACGGGCCCGACCTACTGTGTGCCATGTCCTATGTAACAGAGGGGCCCGACCTACTGTGTGCCATGTCCTATGTAACAGAGGGGCCCGACCTACTGTGTGCCATGTCCTATGTAACAGAGGGGCCCGACCTACTGTGTGCCATGTCCTATGTAACAGAGGGGCCCGACCTACTGTGTGCCATGTCCTATGTAACAGAGGGGCCCCGACCTACTGTGTGCCATGTCCTATGTAACAGAGGGGCCCCGACCTACTGTGTGCCATGTCCTATGTAAAAGAGGGGCCCCTGACCTACTGTGTGCCATGTCTTCTCTAACAGAGGGGCCCGACCTACTGTGTGCCATGTCCTATGTAACAGGACGCCCCGACCTACTGTGTGCCATGTCCTATGTAACAGAGGGGCCCGACCTACTGTGTGCCATGTCCTATGTAACAGAGGGGCCCCTGACCTACTGTGTGCCAAGTCCTATGTAACAGAGGGGCCCCTGACCTACTGTGTGCCATGTCCTATGTAACAGAGGGGCCCGACCTACTGTGTGCCATGTCCTATGTAACAGAGGGGCCCGACCTACTGTGTGCCATGTCCTATGTAACAGAGGGGCCCCTGACCTACTGTGTGCCATGTCCTATGTAACAGAGGGGCCCGACCTACTGTGTGCCATGTCTTATGTAACAAAGGGGCCCGACCTACTGTGTGCCATGTCTTATGTAACAGAGGGGCCCCTTACCTACTGTGTGCCACGTCCTATGTAACAGAGGGGCCCGACCTACTGTGTGCCATGTCCTATGTAACAGAGGGGCCCGACCTACTGTGTACCATGTCCTATGTAACAGAGGGGCCCGACCTACTGTGTGCCATGTCCTATGTAACAGAGGGGCCCGACCTACTGTGTGCCATGTCCTATGTAAGAGGGCCCCTTACCTACTGTGTGCCATGTCCTATGTAACAGAGGGGCCCGACCTACTGTGTGCCATGCCCGGTTCTGCTATATAGTTCTAGTTATGCTTTTTATTCTGTCCCCCACAATTGACCTCTGTGATCCCACAGTGCTGTTCATCCAGATCCTCCTGGTTCATGTGTATATTGCCAGGTGGAGCTGTAAGATCTCACACTGCATTGATAGATAACCCCCAACGTGTTGCACAGACTGAGCTGAGAAGCGGCGGTCCTGGCAGCTCCTTGGGGACTTGTTATAAATAATCCCTAATAACACATTGTCAGCCGCCACCACAGCGACGGCGCTGCAATATTTCCTTCATCAGTTTTTAACCCCTTCTGCTTCTAGCTTCCATACATAGGCCCGACCAGGTGCCTAATTGTCAGACTCCCCACTCCGCTCTATTGTGTAACATTGTGAAATCTGAGTAATTGTAGGGTAATAGAGAAGTGAAGACGTCAGCACCACCTCCGAGGGCGATCCCTACAATCCTGCAGGAGGAGGTCACACTGGACACGTCCGCTCTGTAACCAGGACACCAGGCCCGGGGGACGCTCAGGCCCCATTCAGTACGGTTTCATCTCATCACATCCTGAATGCAGAAGGACGTGTGGAGATGGTCTGCAGCATCTGCACAGGACCGATCACTATGTGAGGCTCAGGATCCAAGCTCCACCAATGGACTTCATGCTCCTATCAGTCCCGCTCTCAGGATAGGCTCCCGTCAGTCCCGCTCTCAGGATACTCTCCTGTCTCCTCTGCTCTCTGGATACCCTCCCATCAGTCCCGCTCTCTGGATACCCTCCCGTCAGTCCCGCTCTCTGGATACTCTCCTGTCAGTCCCGCTCTCTGGATACCCTCCCGTCAGTCCCGCTCTCTGGATAGGCTCCCGTCTCCTCTGCTCTCTGAATACCCTCTTGTCATTCCCACTCTCTAGATACTCTCCTATCAGTCCCGCTCTCTAGATACTCTCCTATCAGTCCCGCTCTCTGGATACTCCCCTCTTGTCATTCCCGCTCTCTGGATACTCTCCCGTCTCCTCTGCTCTCTGAATACCCTCTTGTCATTCCCGCTCTCTGGATACTCTGTCAGTCCCGCTCTCTAGATACTCTCCTATCAGTCCCGCTCTCTAGATACTCTCCTATCAGTCCCGCTCTCTGGATACTCTCTTGTCAGTCCCGCTCTCTGGATACTCTGTCAGTCCCGCTCTCTGGATACTCTCTTGTCAGTCCCGCTCTCTGGATACTCTCTTGTCAGTCCCGCTCTCTGGATACCCTCCCGTCAGTCTCGCTCTCTGGATACTCCCCTATTGTCAGTCTCGCTCTCTGGATACCCTCCTGTCAGTCCCGCTCTCTGGATACCCTCCCTTCATTCCCTTTCTCTGGATACCCTGTCAGTCCCGCTCTCTGGATACTCTGTCAGTCCCGCTCTCTGGATACCCTCCCGTCAGTCCCGCTCTCTGGATACTCTCCCGTCAGTCCCGCTCTCTGGATACTCTCCTGTCAGTCCCGCTCTCTGGATACTCTCCCTTCATTCCCTTTCTCTGGATACCCTGTCAGTCCCGCTCTCTGGATACTCTGTCAGTCCCGCTCTCTGGATACCCTCCCGTCAGTCTCGCTCTCTGGATACTCTCCTGTCTCCTCTGCTCTCTGGATACCCTCCCGTCAGTCCCGCTCTCTGGATACCCTCCCGTCAGTCCCGCTCTCTGGATACCCTCCCGTCAGTCCCGCTCTCTGGATACCCTCCCGTCAGTCCCGCTCTCTGGATACTCCCCCGTCAGTCCCCCTCTCTGGATACTCCCCCGTCAGTCCCCCTCTCTGGATACTCCCCTCCTGTCAGTCCCCCTCTCTGGATACTCCCCTCTTGTCAGTCCCGCTCTCTGGATACTCCCCTCTTGTCAGTCCCGCTCTCTGGATACTCTCCCGTCAGTCCCGCTCTCTGGATACTCCCCTCTTGTCAGTCCCGCTCTCTGGATACTCCCCTCTTGTCAGTCCCCCTCTCTGGATACTCTCCCGTCAGTCCCGCTCTCTGGATACCCTCCCGTCGGTCCCGCTCTCTGGATACTCCCCTCTTGTCAGTCCCGCTCTCTGGATACCCTCCTGTCAGTCCGCTCTCTGGATACCCTCCTGTCAGTCCCGCTCTCTGGATACCCTCCTGTCAGTCCGCTCTCTGGATACCCTCCTGTCGGTCCCGCTCTCTGGATACCCTCCTGTCGGTCCCGCTCTCTGGATACCCTCCTGTCGGTCCCGCTCTCTGGATACCCTCCTGTCGGTCCCGCTCTCTGGATACCCTCCTGTCGGTCCCGCTCTCTGGATGCCCTCTAGTCTGTCCTGGTCCCTTGAGATGTTTTTGTCTCCTCTGGTCTCTGCTTATGCTCCTGTCAGTTCTTAAGACGCTCCCGTCACTCCTGGTCACTGTAGATTTCAGGATCATTTTGGGATGTTGCCTCTAGTTTTCTCTCCTGCTTCCTCAGGATTCCACCACCTGCCGTTATTCTACATGGGCAGAATTCCCTATTTTTTCCATGAGTTGGTTACCTCGGCCCCTGACCTTTGCCCCTCGCAGAGCGTCAGAGCGGAGGGGCGTTCAAGGGATTGTCTCTCCTGGTAAATGACTATACAGTCACTAATCTGCTGTGTATACAGTGAGGACTCTTCAGGGACTCATTCCGAGCCACAATATTCCCAATAAATAAGCTGGCAGCTCCGTCTCCTCGCGGCTCCCACATTCAGCTGCGTCTCTTATGTATAATGTTCCACTTTCATCTTCCCTTCATTGTATTACATTATGCTCAGCAGCAAATAAATCCTCAGGTAGCATTTTATGCTGCGTGTTTGATCTAAACAAGATACAGCCGCAATGATTAAACTTCCATTTCACCATTAAGGCGGCGGTGGCGTAACAATGCGCCGTCTGCGGGGCTGACCCACGATGTAGCTTCTTGTTTTCTCACTGAAAGAGAATAAGGCTCTGAAACAATTCACATTGGTATTAAAGGGGAAACTTCCTGAATATATCACAGGGCCCCGGATGCCCCCCAAAGCAATGCATCATGGGGGCTGCAATATATACGAGCTGCTATACACATTGACTCCCCAGGCTGGGCCACATCCCTGTGTTACCTCTTCTAGAGCAGATTGAAAAGAAATAACAAGTGACTGTAGCCAGACTACACAGGGTATGTTTGTAGTCTGTTGCCATGGCGACACATAGCTGTGTAATAATAATCACTGTAAAAATAAAAAATGGTTGCAAACTCTTAACCTTCTCTTCACAGGGAGCTACCCCAAGGTAGCAGAGCTCAGCACTTGCACCTGTATATATACTATGTATATTATACTGCTGTATAGGTGCATCATCTGCAGTCACCCCCATAACCCCCGACCCCCGTTCCATAGTATATGGACCCCCTCAATGATGATGAAGACGTCAGTGGGGGATGGGAGCTGTACAGCAGAATCTCACACCGTGAACGTGTTACATTGTGATCACACGCAGACACCGATGTCTATGTAATTATGCATCTCCATCGTCTTCAGCGTGTTCGCCAGCGGCAGCGACACATCATCTATCTACGAGGCGCGCGCCGGCTGAGCCCTCATCAATAATCATCTCTAGACACACCGGAGAAAGCCGAGTCCTCCCAGATCACTAGTGGAACAATTATAGCAACCGTCCATGATTTATTACTGCGTGATCGGTCTTGCGATAACGCTAATGGTCACCCAGCTTTCCCACAAACAGATAAAAACAGCAAAATAGATAAACACCTGCCAGTAGGGGGCGACCCCAGAACCTCTCACCCTTAAAGGAAAAAACTTTCTGTATACCTCACTAGGGAGTTCAATAAAGGGGGCTTCTATCTGCAGAGCGGAGAAGGTTATAAAGGAGCGTCTCTCACTATGGAGGATCCATCCCGTCCTACATTACACAGATTCATGTGAATGGACATATGTAATACTCTACTTCTCCTGTGGGGGCACTGCAGGGAGATTGAACATTTGCTGCCAAGTTTTTCCACAGATCAGATCCCAAAGTGGAGGTCCAAGTAGATGGTGAGCACACGTAGGATAGGTGGAGTAGTCCAGGGTGGCTGAGGGTAGTCACGGTGGCCACACAGGACTAACTCTGGCTGGAAGAGTTCAGTGTTTGCAGAAGAGTCCTTGCACAGCTATACTCCCTCTTCTGTCAAGGCCATCCTCTCTCTCAGCAGGGACTAAAGTCTTTGGTACAAGTTCCTAGAACTGTGCCATCTTGACCTCCATCTAGAGGCGAAGCTTTGGCAGCTGGAACAGGATGGGGCTCTTGGTACATACACGTCTTAGTGGTCTTGTTTGCAGCAGTGTCTTTTACTAGGAACTGGAGACTTACTAGGCCTGAACCTTCTCACAGGGCCCAGCAAATTCTGAGCAGACCAACACACTCCCTACCCCCATCCCTGGTCTAAGTAAACTCTTCTCATCCCTGTGGAGAATAGGGGTTAAAACTGATGGACTCTGAGACCAGACTTCTGGCAGAGAAACGGTTATGTGACCAAGCTTCCATCCTTAAAGGGGTTATCCAGCGCTACAAAAACATGGCCACTTTCCCGCCCCTACTGTTGTCTCCAGATTGGGTGGGGTTTGAAACTCAGTTCCATTAAAGTAAATGGAGCTTAATTGCAAACCACACCTGAGCTGGAGACAAGAGAGGAGGAAAAGTGGCCATGTTTTTGTAGGCTGGATAACCCCTTTAACACATGTGACCTACAAGCAGTGGTAACAAAGAGCAATGTAAACCCTTGCCCATACATAATCCCTCAGTGTATGCAGCATTAAAGGGGTACTCTGCAAAAATCTTTTTCTTTCAAATCAACTGGTTATATAGATGTGTAATTTAATTCGATCTAAAAATCTCCAGTCTTATCAGTACTTATCAGCTGCTGTATGTCCTGTAGAAAATGGTGTATTCTTTCCTGACACAATGCTCTCTGCTGCCACCTCTGTCCATGTCAGGAACTGTCCAGAGCAGGAGAGGTTTTCTATAGAGATTAGTTGCTGCTCTGGACAGTTCCTGACATGGACAGAGGTGGCAGCAGAGAGTACTGTGTCAGACTGGAGAGAATACACCACTTCCTGCAGGACATACAGCAGCTAATAAGTACTGGAAGACTGGAGATTTTTACATAAATATATAATCTTTACATAGATCTATATAACTTTCTGTAACCAATTGATTTGAAAGAAAAATATTTTTGCCGGAGTTCCCCTTTAAGAGAGAATCCTAAGCCACACGACAGCTTTACACTTTAGTTAAATTGCAGGAATTGTCCAGAGCAGAGAACCCCTTTAGGAGTAACTACTTAGCGTTGGTTTCCGTGACTGAGGAGGCGGCGTTCCGTACCTCGCGCCCCACTGCTGACGCTGGACAGATAAAACGTTGTGATTCGTGTGATCCCTGGTGGGCACGGATCCGCCCCCCTCCTCCTGGGCCGGCGAGAAAACGTTAAACATTTATCATCTCTCTTTGGCTCCATCTTCCAGGAGAAAAGCTGCTGCAAGGACGAGAAGAGGAAACAGACAGAATAAGACGTCTGCACGGCTCGGCTACATGTGACCAAGCTCTAAATCCATAAACATCAACAGATCAGCTGCTGCTGATGCAACCCAGAAAAACTATGCCGGTGGTGTTGGGGTCAGTGACGGCGTCTCACCTGCTCCTGTATCTCCTGGCCCTGCAGCCGCTGCCTCCCTTGGCCGGTGGTGTTGGGGTCGGGGGAGGCTTCTCACCTGCTCCTGTATCTCCTGGTCCTGCAGCCGCTGCCTCCCTTGTCCGGTGGTGTTGGGGTCCGGGGAGGCATCACACCTTCTCCGGTTCCCTTGGCCCTGCAGCCGCTGCCTCCCTTGGCCGGTGGTGTTGGGGTCGGGAGAGGCGTCTCACCTGATCCTGTATCTCCTGGTCCTGCAGCCGCTGCCTCCCTTGGCCGGTGGTGTTGGGGTCAGTGATGGCGTCTCACCTGCTCCTGTATCTCCTGGTCCTGCAGCCGCTGCCTCCCTTGGCCGGTGGTGTTGGGGTCAGTGATGGCGTCTTACCAGCTCCTGTATCTCCTGTTATTCTGGTCCTGCAGCTGCTGCCTCCCTTGGCCGGTGGTGTTGGGGTCCAGGGAGGCATCACACCTTCTCCGGTTCCCCTGGCCCTGCAGCCGATGCCTCCCTTGGCCGGTGGTGTTGGGGTCGGGGGAAGCTCTCACCTGCTCCTGTATCTCCTGGCCCTGCAGCCGCTGCCTCCCTTGGCCGGTGGTGTTGGGGTCAGTGATGGCGTCTCACCTGCTCCTGTATCTCCTGGTCCTGCAGGCACTGCCTCCCTTGGCCGGTGGTGTTGGGGTCCGGGGAGGCATCACACCTTCTCCGGTTCCCCTGGCCCTGCAGCCGCTGCCTCCCTTGGCCGGTGGTGTTGGGGTCAGTGACGGCGTCTCACCTGCTCCTGTATCTCCTGGCCCTGCAGCCGCTGCCTCCCTTGGCCGGTGGTGTTGGGGTCGGGGGAGGCTTCTCACCTGCTCCTGTATCTCCTGGTCCTGCAGCCGCTGCCTCCCTTGTCCGGTGGTGTTGGGGTCCGGGGAGGCATCACACCTTCTCCGGTTCCCTTGGCCCTGCAGCCGCTGCCTCCCTTGGCCGGTGGTGTTGGGGTCGGGAGAGGCGTCTCACCTGATCCTGTATCTCCTGGTCCTGCAGCCGCTGCCTCCCTTGGCCGGTGGTGTTGGGGTCAGTGATGGCGTCTCACCTGCTCCTGTATCTCCTGGTCCTGCAGCCGCTGCCTCCCTTGGCCGGTGGTGTTGGGGTCAGTGATGGCGTCTTACCAGCTCCTGTATCTCCTGTTATTCTGGTCCTGCAGCTGCTGCCTCCCTTGGCCGGTGGTGTTGGGGTCCAGGGAGGCATCACACCTTCTCCGGTTCCCCTGGCCCTGCAGCCGATGCCTCCCTTGGCCGGTGGTGTTGGGGTCGGGGGAAGCTCTCACCTGCTCCTGTATCTCCTGGCCCTGCAGCCGCTGCCTCCCTTGGCCGGTGGTGTTGGGGTCAGTGATGGCGTCTCACCTGCTCCTGTATCTCCTGGTCCTGCAGGCACTGCCTCCCTTGGCCGGTGGTGTTGGGGTCCGGGGAGGCATCACACCTTCTCCGGTTCCCCTGGCCCTGCAGCCGCTGCCTCCCTTGGCCGGTGGTGTTGGGGTCGGGGGAAGTGTCTCACCTGCTCCTGTATCTCCTGATCCTGCAGCTGCTGCCTCCCTTGGCCGGTGGTGTTGGGGTCCGGGGAGGCATCACACCTTCTCCGGTTCCCCTGGCCCTGCAGCCGCTGCCTCCCTTGGCCGGTGGTGTTGGGGTCGGGAGAGGCGTCTCACCTTCTCCTGTATCTCCTGGTCCTGCAGCTGCTGCCTCCCTTGGCCGGTGGTGTTGGGGTCGGGGGAGGCATCTCACCTTCTCCTGTATCCCCTGGCCCTGCAGCCGCTGCCTCCCTTGGCCGGTAGTGTTGGGGTCAGTGATGGCGTCTCACCTGCTCCTGTATCTCCTGGTCCTGCAGCCACTGCCTCCCTTGGCCGGTGGTGTTGGGGTCCGGGGAGGCATCACACCTTCTCCGGTTCCCCTGGCCCTGCAGCCGCTGCCTCCCTTGGCTGGTGGTGTTGGGGTCCGGGGAAGCTCTCACCTGCTACTGTATCTCCTGGTCCTGCAGCCGCTGCCTCCCTTGGCCGGTGGTGTTGGGGTCGGGGGAAGCGTCTCACCTGCTCCTGTATGTCCTGGCCCTGCAGCTGCTGCCTCCCTTGGCCGGTGGTGTTGGGGTCGGGGGAAGCGTCTCACCTGCTCCTGTATGTCCTGGTCCTGCAGCTGCTGCCTCCCTTGGCCGGTGGTGTTGGGGTCAGTGATGGCGTCTCACCTGTTCCTGTATCTCCTGGTCCTGCAGCCGCTGCCTCCCTTGGCCGGTGGTGTTGGGGTCAGTGATGGCGTCTCACCTGCTCCTGTATCTCCTGGTCCTGCAGCCGCTGCCTCCCTTGGCCGGTGGTGTGGGGTCGGCGGAAGCGTCTCACCTGCTCCTGTATCTCCTGGTCCTGCAGCTGCTGCCTCCCTTGGCCGGTGGTGTTGGGGTCGGGGGAGGCGTCTCACCTTCTCCTGTATCCCCTGGCCCTGCAGCCGCTGCCTCCCTTGGCCGGTGGTGTTGGGGTCGGGGGAGGCGTCTCACCTTCTCCTGTATCTCCTGGTCCTGCAGCCACTGCCTCCCTTGGCCGGTGGTGTTGGGGTCGGGGGAGGCGTCTCACCTTCTCCTGTATCTCCTGGCCCTGCAGCCGCTGCCTCCCTTGGCCGGTGGTGTTGGGGTCCGGGGAAGCTCTCACCTGCTCCTGTATCTCCTGGTCCTGCAGCTGCTGCCTCCCTTGGCCGGTGGTGTTGGGGTCGGGGGAGGCGTCTCACCTTCTCCTGTATCTCCTGGTCCTGCAGCTGCTGCCTCCCTTGGCCGGTGGTGTTGGGGTCAGTGATGGCGTCTCACCTGCTCCTGTATCTCCTGGTCCTGCAGCCGCTGCCTCCCTTGGCCGGTGGTGTTGGGGTCAGTGATGGCGTCTCACCAGCTCCTGTATCTCCTGTTATTCTGGTCCTGCAGCCGCTGCCTCCCTTGGCCGGTGGTGTTGGGGTCGGGAGAGGCGTCTCACCAGCTCCTGTATCTCCTGGTCCTGCAGCCGCTGCCTCCCTTGGCCGGTGGTGTTGGGGTCAGTGATGGCGTCTCACCTGCTCCTGTATCTCCTGGTCCTGCAGCTGCTGCCTCCCTTGGCCGGTGGTGTTGGGGTCCGGGGAAGCTCTCACCTGCTCCTGTATCTCCTGGTCCTGCAGCCGCTGCCTCCCTTGGCCGGTGGTGTTGGGGTCAGTGATGGCGTCTCACCTGCTCCTGTATCTCCTGGTCCTGCAGCCGCTGCCTCCCTTGGCCGGTGGTGTTGGGGTCAGTGATGGCGTCTCACCTGCTCCTGTATCTCCTCTTCTTGCTGGCGCAGCTCCGTACAGACAGCTGGCACGTCTCCCTCGATGTTTTATTCGCCGCTTAGGATATCTTGGCAGATCTAGAGACAGATTCAAAATCCGTCATAAAAAAACACAACAAAGCGGCTCCCAGCTGAGCGATGCAGTGCGGCGGAGAGAACGCGCCTTTCTGTCGGCCTTTGGAGGTTGAGCTCTTGGGATAAGTTCAGATGTGAGAGCGTCTTTAAACTACCTGCAGCGGGACAGAGAAAGCATCAAAAGCCGAGCGCTCTGCAACATGAAGCGAGCGGGAAAGCCGCGCCGTCACACAAATCGCTCGGCATGAAAGGCCGAGGGCAGCGGGGAATTGTGCGCCACAGAGCAGAGACATCTGAGAGAACACGTCCCAGTCTGTGCCGCACCGCAGGGAGGGGGACATCGCCTCCCCCCCAATATACAACTCTCCTCTCCACCGCTCAGGACTCACCATCGAAAAATGTGATTACCTGTAAATTCTCGCAGCGACGGCGGCTCGTCTCTGGCGCGTGATGGATGATCCCGGCCACCGCGCGCCGTCATTAAATCTCAATTAAAATGATAAATGAATTGAGAGACTTTTCTCTCTGGTAATTATTCTGTCTGGATAGACAGTGAGTGATACGCGACTTGTCAGCGACCCCCCCCCCCCCCCCCCCCCCCCCCCCCACGCTCCGTGTTCTTACACCTGCTTTACTTCCTGGAGAACACAAGCTGACAACCGATAAGACCGCACGTAAGATGTCGAGGAACAGTCTGAGGCCCCCGAGGCTGTCAATCACCATCAGTGCTCCGTCACCGCCTGGTGTCACTGGGACCGCTGACATTGCATGAACACATCAGCGCTCTGCCACTGCCAGGTGTCACTGTGAGCATAGACACTGCATGAACACAACAGTGCTCCGCAATCACCGGGTGTCATTGTGAGCGCTAACACTGCACGCACACATCAGGGCTCCACCACCGCCGGGTGTCACTGTGGTGTCCCACCACAGGTGTTGCTGTGGTGTCCCACCACTTCGTAAAAGCCTGTACTTCAGAGTAAAAGGTAATGCAGTAGTACCAGAGTTTTGCCACAAGATGTCGTTATAATAAGTATGTATACCTAGTTATTGCACGGCTGTAGTACTCAAAGGGTTATTGTTTGTTTCTGTACCACATGGATCTGCACACCAATGAGAGTTCTTTCTTCTCTTCACCTATCATCTCTCTCTTTACTTCTACATACACTCTCCCACCCACTCACAGAACACCTTACATGTGCTGTAGGAAGGAAGTCACATGAGTAGAGGAAGTGTGAGGTCTTGCTTCCACTAGAGAGGACAAGTCAGAGATCATCCTAACCCACGCTGTGGACAAGGAGAGCCAGTGCAGGACAGTATCCATAAGGTAGTAAAGAACTGATCCGGATAGAGCAAAGTTGCTAGAAGCCTATGAATTCTATCTCGCAGCTGGGGCGTAAGCAGGGAACCCTCAGCATTCTGCTCATCCCAGATAACAAGGTCTGGGGCTTGTGTCACCCTCTAGGAAGGGTCACTCGACGCTGGTGGGCAATAAGTGGTGCAAAAACCAAAGATTAAAAACACGGGCACAAGTATTCTCTCTCTCTCTCTACTCTCAAGTATTCTACCTCCGAAGTTCCGGCAGAGCACAGTACTATTTAGGTAGTGACTCTCTCGACATCCTCCTCTCTGCTCTTCTGATCCTTTCTCCTACTTCTCAGCTCGCAGCTCAGTCAGCACGACTATATCACTCTTTCTACTCTCAGTGCAGATCTGAACACTAATGTGTTAAGTAACTTATCAAGTGTAAAGTATTGTATCAAGGCAAAGCTTTGATTCCTTGTCAAGCACCGACACAGCACGCACACTCTCCTTGGGTAATCTCCCCTTACTGTGGGTGGCAGTGCCAATAGTCCAGGTGGGTCACTACTCCACTCCGGGCCACTGTGATAAGTACCCAAGGGACCCCGCAACAGCCCGGCAGGTCACTGACCACAGGGGAACAAGGTATCGCCGGCCCAATAAAATAAAAGCAGGTGTGCCCCCATACCCGTGTGCCCAACCGGCACTGGCGTCACAACAAATTACCATCGGGCAAGGCTTTATCTCGGCCAACCCCCACAGGACTGGCGTCACACCTAACCATCTGGCAAGTGACCGGCCGTACCCTCACACCAGGGGTCACCACATCACGTCAATCCGTGTGTACACGTCGCAGACAGGGGGCAACACTTGTTTAAGTGCAGATTTTCTGAAAATGATGGAAAATTTTAAAATTTTTGCTATGATTTTGGAAAACTGCTGGAAATGTTTAAAACATCTTTAAAAAACTGTGGGATTAGGTACCTGTGAGCACAGCCTAATGCTACAAGTGAATATGGCCTAATCCCACGTGTAAGCACAGCCTGATCCCACATGTGAGCACAGCCTGATCCCACATGTGAGCACAGCCTGATCCCATAAGTGAGCACAGCCTGATCCCACGTGTAAGCACAGCCTGATCCCACATGTAAGCACAGCCTGATCCCACATGTGAGCACAGCCTGATCCCATAAGTGAGCACAGCCTGATCCCACGTGTAAGCACAGCCTGATCCCACATGTAAGCACAGCCTGATCCCACATGTGAGCACAGCCTGATCCCACATGTAACCACAGCCTGATCCCACATGTAAGCACAGCCTGATCCCACGTGTAAGCACAGCCTGATCCCACATGTAAGCACAGCCTGATCCCACATGTGAGCACAGCCTGATCCCACATGTGAGCACAGCCTGATCCCATATGTGAGCACAGCCTGATCCCATAAGTGAGCACAGCCTGATCCGACATGTAAGCACAGCCTGATCCCACGTGTAAGCACAGCCTGATCCCATAAGTGAGCACAGCCTGATCCGACGTGTAAGCACAGCCTGATCCCACGTGTAAGCACAGCCTGATCCCACATGTAAGCACAGCCTGATCCCACATGTGAGCACAGCCTGATCCCACGTGTAAGCACAGCCTGATCCCACGTGTGAGCACAGCCTGATCCCACGTGTAAGCACAGCCTGATCCCACGTGTGAGCACAGCCTGATCACACGTGTAAGCACAGCCTGATCCCACATGTGAGCACAGCCTGATCCCATAAGTGAGCACAGCCTGATCCCATAAGTGAGCACAGCCTGATCCCACATGTGAGCACAGCCTGATCCCACATGTGAGCACAGCCTGATCCCACATGTGAGCACAGCCTGATCCCACATGTGAGCACAGCCTGATCCCACATGTGAGCACAGCCTGATCCCATAAGTGAGCACAGCCTGATCCCAAAAGTGAGCACAGCCTGATCCCAAAAGTGAGCACAGCCTGATCCCACATGTAAGCACAGCCTGATCCCACATGTGAGCACAGCCTGATCCCACATGTAAGCACAGCCTGATCCCACATGTGAGCACAGCCTGATCCCATAAGTGAGCACAGCCTGATCCCATAAGTGAGCACAGCCTAATGCTACAAGTGAATATGGCCTAATCCCACGTGTAAGCACAGCCTGATCCCACATGTGAGCACAGCCTGATCCCATAAGTGAGCACAGCCTGATCCCACATGTGAGCACAGCCTGATCCCACATGTGAGCACAGCCTGATCCCATATGTGAGCACAGCCTGATCCCACGTGTAAGCACAGCCTGATCCCACGTGTAAGCACAGCCTGATCCCACATGTGAGCACAGCCTGATCCCATAAGTGAGCACAGCCTAATGCTACAAGTGAATATGGCCTAATCCCACGTGTAAGCACAGCCTGATCCCACATGTGAGCACAGCCTGATCCCATAAGTGAGCACAGCCTGATCCCACATGTGAGCACAGCCTGATCCCATAAGTGAGCACAGCCTGATCCCATAAGTGAGCACAGCCTGATCCCATAAGTGAGCACAGCCTGATCCCACATGTAAGCACAGCCTGATCCCACATGTGAGCACAGCCTGATCCCACATGTGAGCACAGCCTGATCCCACATGTGAGAACAGCCTGATCCCACATGTGAGCACAGCCTGATCCCATAAGTGAGCACAGCCTGATCCCATAAGTGAGCACAGCCTAATGCTACAAGTGAATATGGCCTAATCCCACGTGTAAGCACAGCCTGATCGCACATGTGAGCACAGCCTGATCCCATAAGTGAGCACAGCCTGATCCCACATGTGAGCACAGCCTGATCCCACATGTGAGCACAGCCTGATCCCACATGTGAGCACAGCCTGATCCCATAAGTGAGCACAGCCTGATCCCACGTGTAAGCACAGCCTGATCCCACATGTAAGCACAGCCTGATCCCATATGTGAGCACAGCCTGATCCCATAAGTGAGCACAGCCTGATCCCATAAGTGAGCACAGCCTGATCCCACGTGTAAGCACAGCCTGATCCCACATGTGAGCACAGCCTGATTCCATATGTGAGCACAGCCTGATCCCACAAGTGAGCACAGCCTGATCCCACATGTGAGCACAGCCTGATCCCACATGTGAGCACAGCCTGATCCCACATGTGAGCACAGCCTGATCCCACATGTGAGCACAGCCTGATCCCACATGTGAGCACAGCCTGATCCCACGTGTGAGCACATCCTGATCCCACAAGTGAGCACAGCCTGATCCCACATGTGAGCACAGCCTGATCCCACATGTGAGCACAGCCTGATCCCATAAGTGAGCACAGCCTGATCCCATAAGTGAGCACAGCCTGATCCCATAAGTGAGCACAGCCTGATCCCATAAGTGAGCACAGCCTGATCCCATAAGTGAGCACAGACTCATCCCACAAGTGTGAAATCTGGGCCTATTTTAAGATGAAATCAGTGAAATCCATTTAAAATAACTTCTTTGGTGTCCGATTATTTGTCATTATGACAGAAATAAAGTTAAAGGGGTCATCAAGGACTAGGAGAACATAGCGGTCCTCTTCTACAAACAGCGCCCCTCCTGTCCACAGGCTCTGCCAGGTATTGCCATATTTGTGGTGAGCCCCCGGATGGTGTTATATCGGTGGGACGGCCGGTCACTTGCTAGATGGAAGTGTGACACCACTCCTTGTAATGGATGGCCGAGATACAGCCGGACCCTAAGGGTTTTGTCATGTGACGCCAGTGCCTGTGGGCACACAGATGTGACGGCACGCCTGCTTTTAGAGTGTAAGGGCGGTTGTACCCTTCTCCCCTGTGGTCGGTGTCCGGTTGGGGTGCTGCCGTGTTCCTTGGAATTATGTAGTCACAGATGGCCAGAGCGGTGTAATGACCCTTCCGGATAGTGGTGGGACCCGCCACCCAGAGATAGGGGAGATGTCCCAAGGTTGCGGTGTATCTGCTGTGCAGGAGGTGGCGAATAATCACAGACTCCATGGATAACGTTGACTTGGTTTACTATTAGTAAATGTGCAACAGGTAATACACAAGTACTTGGATATATATATATATATATATATATATATATATATATATATATACTTGACAAAGTTGCAGGATATAGGCACTAAGGGAGAAGTTGGTGGCAGAGCTCTGTCCTGCGTCCTACCCATGCGGGCTGCTGGCTAAGACTACTCCTCTTCTTTAGAGGGGACCTGGCAGAGGGCCAGGGCCCAGGTAAGACCACTGTGGAGAGCTATCTGGTCTGTGTCTTTTCTCCACAGAATCTTGATTAAGACTCCTCCTTCACCCAAGTGACTAACTTCCTATTCAGCGTGTAAGGTGCGCTGTGGCTGGGTGGAAAGAGTGCAACAGGAGAGCAGAAAGAGAAGAGGTGATAGGACAGAAGAAAGTAAAGATCCTACTGGTTCACAGACTCTGGTACACACAAAAAGACCACAAAAAGTACAGACTTTTGCAAAGGGTGTGAACAACAGTAACACCCCTAGTGGGACACCACATATTGGCTTCACTACAGCTAAACTGCAATACTGGACACAACCTATGGACAGGTGTGGCGCTGTCTCTGGAAGGAGGCAGCCAGGTGTTTTTTCTGTTCTTGGGAGACGACAACACATCTTTGATTATCCTTATTTTCCCCGGATTTGAATGAATCCGGTTTGTTAATAATTTAGCGGTAAATTTTCCGTCCACGCTCAGAACGAGAAGCGCCTTCCCTACTCAGGACGCCGGAGCGTGCGAGCAGCAGAGACTTTATCCTTATGAAATATTCACAGCAGAATCTTGTCTCATGTTCAGGGCAGCGCCAGGCACGTGCACGTGCCAGATGGAGACCAGTGCCGCACCTGGGCCCCACAACACCAAACCGCTCACCTGCCGGGGGCCCATCAAATATACATCACACCGGGGCCGCCCATCTGTCACCAGCCCTGACCTGCCCCAAAGCTGCCTACAACTATAGCTAAGACCTCATCATGTCTCCTGCAGATCATCGCATCACTGAATAACATCACTCTGTCCCTTCTATATGCTGACTCATACATAGTGATGCACCCCCTGACCTCTCTACAGATCTGCAAAACATTGCTCTGACCTCTCTACCTCCTGTATTACATAGTGATATCTCCTGCAGATTATTACACCCCTGACCTCTCTACAGATCTGCAAAACATTGCTCTGTCCTCTCTACCTCCTGTATTACATAGTGATATCTCCTGCAGATTATTACACCCCTGACCTCTCTACAGATCTGCAAAACATCGCTCTGAACTCTCTACCTCCTGTATTACATAGTGATATCTCCTGCAGATTATTACACCCCTGACCTCTCTACAGATCTGCAAAACATTGCTCTGTCCTCTTTACCTCCTGTATTACATAGTGATATCTCCTGCAGATTATTACACCCTGACCTCTCTACAGATCTGCAAAACATCGCTCTGTCTTCTTTACCTCCTGTATTACATAGTGATATCTCCTGCAGATTATTACACCCTGACCTCTCTACAGATCTGCAAAACATTGCTCTGTCCTCTCTACCTCCTGTATTACATAGTGATATCTCCTGCAGATTATTACACCCCTGACCTCTCTGCACATCTATAAAACTTTGACATTTCTTAATTAAAGTGACAGACACACATTCTCCCATATCTCTATATCCAATGTAACCTCCCCTGAGCTCCTGCTGCTGTAGGCCAGAACCTCCTACATCCAGCAGGTGTCACTGTTGCCTCAATGTCTCTGGCAGGACGAGCTACAGACTGTGATGTCATACAAAGGGTAAAAGCGCAACAAAGAAACAAAACTACATAAACTATCACTATAAATATATAGTAAGTATATTCCTGTATATAGGGAGCAGTATTATAGTATATATATATATATATATATATATATATATATATATATATATATATATATATATATATATATTTTTTTTTTTTTCTGTATATAGGGGGCAGTATTATAGTAGTTATATTCCAGTATATAGGAGCAGTATTATAGTAGTTATATTTCTGTATATAGGAGCAGTATTATAGAAGTTATATTCCTGTATATAGGGGGCAGTATTATAGTAGTTATATTCCTGTATACAGGAGCAGTATTATAGTAGTATATCCCTGTATATAGGAGCAGTATTATAGTAGTTATATCCCTGTATATAGGGGGCAGTATTATAGTAGTTATATCCCAGTATATAGGAGCAGTATTATAGTAGTATATTCCTGTATATAGGGGGGAGTATTATAGTAGTTATATTCCTATATATAGGAGCAGTATTATAGTAGTATATTCTTGTATATAGGAGCAGTATTATAGTAATTATATTCCTATATATAGGAGCAGTATTATAGTAGTATATTCCTGTATATAGGGGGCAGTATTATAGTAGTTATATTCCAGTATATAGGAGCAGTATTATAGTAGTTATATTTCTGTATATAGGAGCAGTATTATAGTAGTTATATTCCTGTATATAGGGGGCAGTATTATAGTAGTTATATTCCTGTATACAGGAGCAGTATTATAGTAGTATATCCCTGTATATAGGAGCAGTATTATAGTAGTTATATCCCTGTATATAGGGGGCAGTATTATAGTAGTTATATCCCAGTATATAGGAGCAGTATTATAGTAGTATATTCCTGTATATAGGGAGCAGTATTATAGTAATTATATTCCTATATATAGGAGCAGTATTATAGTAGTATATTCCTGTATATAGGGGGCAGTATTATAGTAGTTATATTCCTGTATATAGGGGGCAGTATTATAGTAGTTATATTCCTGTATATAGGGGGCAGTATTATAGTAGTTATATTCCTGTATATAGAAGCAGTATTATAGTAGTTATATTCCTGTATATAGAAGCAGTATTATAGTAGTTATATTCCTGTATATAGAAGCAGTATTATAGTAGTTATATTCCTGTATATAGGAGCAGTATTATAGTAGTTATATCCCTGTATATAGGAGCAGTATTATAGTAGTTATATTCCTGTATATAGGAGCAGTATTATAGTAGTTATATTCCTGTATATAGGGGGCAGTATTATAGTAGTTATATTCCTGTATACAGGAGCAGTATTATAGTAGTATATCCCTGTATATAGGAGCAGTATTATAGTAGTTATATCCCTGTATATAGGGGGCAGTATTATAGTAGTTATATCCCAGTATATAGGAGCAGTATTATAGTAGTATATTCCTGTATATAGGGAGCAGTATTATAGTAATTATATTCCTATATATAGGAGCAGTATTATAGTAGTATATTCCTGTATATAGGGGGCAGTATTATGGTAGTTATATTCCTGTATATAGAAGCAGTATTATAGTAGTTATATTCCTGTATATAGAAGCAGTATTATAGTAGTTATATTCCTGTATATAGGAGCAGTATTATAGTAGTTATATCCCTGTATATAGGAGCAGTATTATAGTAGTTATATTCCTGTATATAGGAGCAGTATTATAGTAGTTATATTCCTGTATATAGGGGGCGGTATTATAGTAGTATATTCCTGTATATATGGGGCAGTATTATAGTAATTATATTCCTGTATATAGGAGCAGTATTATAGAAGTTATATTCCTGTATATAGGGGCAGTATTATAGTAGTATATATTCCTGTATATAGGAGCAATATTATAGTAGTATATCCCTGTATATAGGAGCAGTATTATAGTAGTTATCACGAACTGGAGAGAATGGAACGGCTGCACATCCCATCTATGGCTGACACTAATGCCGCTAGGCCTATATTAAAAATCAACACCAGAGTGTCTGTATATGAATTGATCAAGCCATATTGCCCCGTGTACCACCGCGCAGGTCCTCTGGTCCACACGGGTCCCTACGCTAACTCCACACCGTGTCGGTCAGCTTCCTCCGCCGGTGGTGCTGGCTGGGTCTTGGTGTGGCATTTTTGGGTCTGGTCCTGTGGCATGGGGGTTGCAGGGCCGTTCCATGGCCTCCCTTCCCTGACTGTGCGCGCCTGCGGGGGTGGTGGTCACTGACCGGCACAGTGTGGACTTAGTGTAGGGACCCATGTGTATCAGATACCGGCACGAGGTACATGGGGCAGTATGGCTTGATCAATTCATACACAAAATTCTGATGTGTTTTTTATTTAGCCAAGCGGCACTAGTATCAGCCATAGGTGTGAGGTGCAGCACTCTGTTTCTTCCCTGAACCGCATTTTGTTTCTCTCTTTTCTCCGTGTTTTGCACTCCTCCTGGTGAGACCCACATGACCGCAATTAGCAGGAGACACCTGAGTGCACATGGTTTTAATCCCTCCTGTTTTTTCCCATTCTGTTTGCTGCAGCCATGGTGAGCGCAATACCTTATCCAGACTTGTGCTGCTTGGGGGCGACCTTCTCCGCCGGCGGTGCTGGCCGGGTTCTGGTGTGGTGTTTTTGGGTCTGGTCCTGTGGCATGGGGGTCGCAGGGCCGTCCCATGGCCCCCGTTCCCTGGCTGTGCACGCCTGCGGGGTTGGTGGCCACTGACTGGCACGGTGTGGACTTAGTGTAGGGACCCATGTGTATCAGATACCGGCACGAGGTACATGGGGCAGTATGGCTTGATCAATTCATACACAAAATTCTGATGTGTTTTTTATTTAGCCAAGCGGCACTAGTATCAGCCATAGGTGTGAGGTGCAGCACTCTGTTTCTTCCCTGAACCGCATTATGGTAGTTATATTCCTGTATATAGGAGCAGTATTATAGTAGTTATATCCCTGTATATAGGGGGCAGTATTATAGTAGTTATATTCCTGTATATAGGAGCAGTATTATAGTAGTTATATTCCTGTATATAGGAGCAGTATTATAGTAGTATAGTAGTATATTCCTGTATACAGGAGCAGTATTATAGTAGTTATATCCCTGTATATAGGGGCAGTATTATAGTAGTTATATTCCTGTATATAGGGGCAGTATTATAGTAGTTATATTCTTGTATATAGGGGCAGTATTATAGTAGTTATATTCCTGTATATAGGGGGCAGTATTATAGTAGTTATATCCCTGTATATAGGGAGCAGTATTATAGTAGTTATATTCCTGTATATAGGAGCAGTATTATAGTAGTTATATTCCTGTATATAGGGGGCAGTATTATAGTAGTTATATCCCTGTATGTAGGAGCAGTATTATAGTAGTTATATTCCTGTATATAGGAGCAGTATTATAGTAGTTATGGTTCAGGGAAGAAAAAGAGTGCTGCACCTCACACCTATGGCTGATACTAGTACCTCTCGGCTGCATAAAAAACATCAGAATTCTGTATGTGAATTGATCAAGCCACACTGCCCCATGTACCTCGTGCAGGTATCTGATGCACATGGGTCCCTACACTAAGTCCACACTGTGCCGGTCAGCGACCACCACCCCCGCAGGCGTGCACAGTCAGAGAAGGGAGGCCATGGAACGGCCCTGCAACCCCCATGCCACAGGACCAGACCCAAAAATGCCACACCAAAACCCAGCCAGCACCACCGGCGGAGGAAGCTGCCCCCAAACAGCACAAGTCTGGATAAGGTATTGCACTCACCATAGCTATCAAAGATAGAATGGGACAGACAGGAGGGATTAAAACCATGAGCACTCAGGTGTCTATAGTATTTATATTCCTGTATATAGGAGCAGTATTATAATAGTTCATTTATTGTACTTTATATAATAGAAAGGTTCCTTATAGTAGGTGCTAGTTGTGTCTTCTCCGTGTGGATGATGATGTTCCCCTTGTATATACTGTGCGGTGTCATCCTGGCTGTAATCCGTAGTGTTTGGCTTCTCCGCCCCCCCTCCCCCCTCCGTCTACTCAGTGAATAGCATCTTAATTATGAAGAAGCTTTTTCAGGCGGCTATTGAGGAAGAAATGTATTCTGACAGTGTTTTCTAATGATTTCGATGGAGCCGTTTCATTAGTGAAGTCTTGTTAACTCAGCCTCCAATCCTCAAATGTTTTTGCTTCATTTTCTGTACTTTTTCCTCTGGAAATATTACCATGTGTTTGTCGCTCATCAAAGTAAATACTCAGAGGGATGAAGAGTTTGGGTTTCTCAGTCGTCTGGTGATGGAGGATTCTGCAGTCCCTCTAGTGGGCAGTATGAGAACTGCAGCTTGAAATTTAATTTAAAATATTTTTTTCCCAACTTGTTTTCTTTTGTGTCTTTTAAATACATCAAGCCCCGCCCACATGAGTCACAGCTCTAGTTTCTAACAATGTATCACCTGGAATGTTTAGCTTATAGATAGATACAGTTGTAGCCAAATCCCAGCTGGAAAGGTTGTATCTGGATCCTAATAACTATGGGCATCTTTATCCATCTGTGAGAGGGGGGGGGGGGTGTATTTTTTGTTTCTTTTTTAGCCATCTGTGAGACACAATCTACAGCGGCCGCAGCCTGGACCAGATACCATTCACTGTAGCCTTATTGTTATATTAAAAATGGTGGGTGACACAAGGCCACACCCCTCCCTACAAGCCACACCCACTTGTAAATGGTGAAAATGAGGCAACCACATCTATTTGTGACAATGGTGCCCGGGTACAGAGCTTTATATTGTGTGGTGCCCAGGGATAGAGCTTTATATTGTGCGGTGCCCAGGGATAGAGCTTTATACTGTGTGGTGCCCAGGGATAGAGCTTTATATTGTGCGGTGCCCAGGGATAGAGCTTTATATTGTGTGGTGCCCAGGTGTAGAGCTTTATACTGTGTGGTGCCCGGGTACAGAGCTTTATATTGTGTGGTGCCCAGGGATAGAGCTTTATATTGTGCGGTGCCCAGGGATAGAGCTTTATACTGTGTGGTGCCCAGGGATAGAGCTTTATATTGTGCGGTGCCCAGGGATAGAGCTTTATACTGTGTGGTGCCCGGGATAGAGCTTTATACTGTGTGGTGCCCGGGATAGAGCTTTATACTGTGTGGTGCCCGGGTACAGAGCTTTATATTGTGTGGTGCCCAGGTGTAGAGCTTTATATTGTGTGGTGCCCGGGTACAGAGCTTTATATTGTGTGGTGCCCGGGGATAGAGCTTTATATTGTGTGGTGCCCAGGTGTAGAGCTTTATACTGTGTGTTGCCCAGGGATAGAGCTTTATATTGTGTGGTGCCCAGGTGTAGAGCTTTATATTGTGTGGTGCCCGGGTACAGAGCTTTATATTGTGTGGTGCCCGGGGATAGAGCTTTATATTGTGTGGTGCCCAGGTATAGAGCTTTATACTGTGTGGTGCCCGGGCACAGAGCTTTATATTGTGTGGTGCCCAGGTATAGAGCTTTATACTGTGTGGTGCCCGGGCACAGAGCTTTATATTGTGCGGTGCCCGGGGATAGAGCTTTATAATGTGTGGTGCCTGGGCACAGAGCTTTATATTGTGTGGTGCCCAGGTGTAGAGCTTTATATTGTGTGGTGCCCGGGATAGAGCTTTATATTGTGTGGTGCCCGGGCACAGAGCTTTATACTGTGTGGTGCCCAGGTATAGAGCTTTATATTGTGCAGTGCCCGGGGATAGAGCTTTATATTGTGTGGTGCCCGGGCACAGAGCTTTATATTGTGTGGTGCCCAGGTATAGAGCTTTATATTGTGTGGTGCCTGGGCACAGAGCTTTATATTGTGTGGTGCCCGGGGATAGAGCTTTATATTGTGTGGTGCCTGGGTACAGAGCTTTATACTGTGTGGTGCCCGGGTATAGAGCTTTATATTGTGTGGTGCCCGGGGATTGAGCTTTATATTGTGTGGTGCCCGGGCACAGAGCTTTATACTGTGTGGTGCCCAGGGATAGAGCTTTATATTGTGTGGTGCCCGGGGATAGAGCTTTATATTGTGTGGTGCGCGGGCACAAAGCTTTATACTGTGTGGTGCCCAGGTATAGAGCTTTATATTGTGTGGTGCCCGGGGATAGAGCTTTATATTTATATTGTGTGGTGCCCAGGTATAGAGCTTTATATTGTGTGGTGCCCGGGCACAGCGCTTTACACTGTGTGGTGCCCAGGTATAGAGCTTTATATTGTGTGGTGCCCGGGTACAGAGCTTTATATTGTGTGGTGCCTGGGTACAGAGCTTTATACTGTGTGGTGCCCAGGTATAGAGCTTTATATTGTGTGGTGCCCGGGGATAGAGCTTTATATTGTGCGGTGCCTGGGCACAGAGCTTTATATTGTGCGGTGCCCGGGCACAGAGCTTTATACTGTGTGGTGCCCAGGTATAGAGCTTCATACTGTGTGGTGCCCAGGCACAGAGCTTTATACTGTGTGGTGCCCGGGCACAGAGCTTTATACTGTGTGGTGCCCGGGCACAGAGCTTTATATTGTGTGGTGCCCGGGCACAGCGCTTAATACTGTGTGGTGCCCAGGGATAGAGCTTTATACTGTGTGGTGCCCAGGTATAGAGCTTTATATTGTGTGGTGCCCGGGCACAGAGCTTTATATTGTGTGGTGCCCGGAGATAGAGCTTTATATTGTGTGGTGCCCGGGCACAGAGCTTTATACTGTGTGGTGTCAGGGCACAGAGCTTTATACTGTGTGGTGTCAGGGCACAGAGCTTTATATTGTGTGGTGCCCGGGCACAGCGCTTTATATTGTGTGGTGCCCAGGGATAGAGCTTTATATTGTGTGGTGCCCAGGTATAGAGCTTTATACTGTGTGGTGTCAGGGCACAGAGCTTTATACTGTGTGGTGTCAGGGCACAGAGCTTTATATTGTGTGGTGCCCGGGCACAGCGCTTTATATTGTGTGGTGCCCAGGGATAGAGCCTTATATTGTGTGGTGCCCAGGCACAGAGCTTTATATTGTGTGGTGCCCGGGGATAGAGCTTTATTTTGTGTGGTACCCGGGCACAGAGCTTTATATTGTGTGGTGCCCGGGGATAGAGCTTTATATTGTGTGGTGCCCGGGGATAGAGCTTTATATTGTGTGGTGCCCGGGCACAGAGCTTTATATTGTGTGGTGCCCGGGCACAGAGCTTTATATTGTGTGGTGCCCGGGCACAGAGCTTTATATTGTGTGGTGGCCGGAGATAGAGCTTTATATTGTGTGGTGCCCAGGTATAGAGCTTTATATTGTGTGGTGCCCAGGTATAGAGCTTTATATTGTGTGGTGCCCGGGCACAGAGCTTTATATTGTGTGGTGCCCGGGCACAGAGCTTTATACTGTGTGGTGCCCGGGGATAGAGCTTTATATTGTGTGGTGCCCGGGGATAGAGCTTTATATTGTGTGGTGCCCGGGGATAGAGCTTTATATTGTGTGGTGCCCAGGTATAGAGCTTTATATTGTGTGGTGCCCGGGCACAGAGCTTTATATTGTGTGGTGCCCAGGTATAGAGCTTTATATTGTGTGGTGCCTGGGGATAAAGCTTTGCGCCACCTCTTACATGAGTGATGAAGAAGGCAGAAGAGAGGGAAACCCCTCGGCCCCAGGGCCCCTGGCAGTCAGCACCCTGTATATATGTATACCCCTGTATACACCCCTCCCCCTCCCGCCTCTGATTTCTCAGCCAACAAGAAAAAACGACAAAACAGAAGAAAACGCTGAAAAAAGACCCAAAAATAACCCCGGCTGTAAATGAGGCTTTTATCCCGGCTGATGCTCGGAGCAGATGGAAATTTCATTGTGTGTCACTTTGTGATAAGATAATGGGGGACGTTTCAAGACGATTACAGTAAAATTGCTCGGTTTGATGATCCGCGGAGAAGTCGGCGGCGCCGGAGACGCTGGAGATGGCGCTGGTGGAATCTGAGCTAAAATTGAGGTGAAGCGAGGCCAAAAGCGAAGCCCCTGCTGGAGGATCCAGGGCGGCTGCTTCTCCCATACTGACACCGATTCTCTGTTTATAGAATACCCATTATCAGCACCGCCATCACGCCAATCCAACGCCTGACCATGGCGCAAAGGGACCGCGCCCACAAGGGTTCCATCCACATCAATAGTTTACAGATTATCACATAATTAGCGACATTTAGAGTTGTGTCTAAACATGAAATACAGAACATGTGCTCCAGAGCTGCACTCACTATTCTGCTGTTACATCATGTCTTATCCTCCAGAGCTGCACTCACTATCCTGCTATTACATCCTGTCTTATCCTCCAGAGCTGCACTCACTATTCTGCTGTTACACCATGTCTTATCCTCCAGAGCTGCACTCACTATTCTGCTGTTACATCATGTCTTATCCTCCAGAGCTGCACTCACTATTCTGCTGTTACATCATGTCTCATCCTCCAGAGCTGCATTCACTATTCTGCTCTTACATCATATCTCATCCTCCAGAGCTGCATTCACTATTCTGCTCTTACATCATGTCTTCTCCTTTAGTTGCAGTGTCCCAGACCCCATATTTATGCTGCTGTAGTGTACTGTGATAAAGGGCACCAACAAGTACAAGTATCTTCTTCTCCTCCTCTACTCTTCACTATACTATCCTAGCAGAGTACACGGCTACATTGGACAGGGCCCTCAAGACGCTCCTCTACTCCACTATCCGCTCATCTACCAACTACTTCTACTACCTCTCACCTGCAGCTGCATTTGCTAAAGTGTTACTGTATAGCACTGAAGACCTTAAATAAACAAACGTTATCCTGGTTAAGCTATCGGACTCGGGTCCGTTCTTGCTGCACCTGCACCTATACACCCGGCTTACACTTGGGTTATCTGAAAAGTGACCTGTAGGTGCTCGATGCACGGTGCTCAGTGTTTGGTGTAGGTGCTCTGTGTGTACAGTACTTGGTGTTTGGTGTAGGTGCTTGATGTACGGTACTCGGTGTTTGGTGTACGGTACTTGGTGTTTAGTGTAGGAGCTTGATGTACGGTACTCGGTGTTTGGTGTAGTTGCTCGGTGCTTGGTGTAGGTGCTCAGTGTGCGGTATTCTGTGTAGGTGCTCGGTGTACGGTACTCGGTGTTTGGTGTAGGTGCTTGGTACTCAGTGTTTGGTGTAGGTGCTCAGTGTACGGTGTTTGGTGTAGGTGCTCGTTACTCGGTGTTTGGTGAAGGTGCTTGGTACTCAGTGTTTGGTGTAGGTGCTCAGTGTACGGTGTTTGGTGTAGGTGCTCGTTACTCGGTGTTTGGTGAAGGTGCTTGGTACTCAGTGTTTGGTGTAGGTGCTCAGTGTACGGTGTTTGGTGTAGGTGCTCGTTACTCGGTGTTTGGTGTAGGTGCTTGGTACTCGGTGTTTGGTGTAGGTGCTCAGTGTTTTGTGTAGGTGCTTGATGTACGGTACTCGTGTTTGGTGTAGTTGCTCGGTGCTTGGTGTAGGTGCTCAGTGTGCGGTATTCTGTGTAGGTGCTCGGTGTATGGTACTCGGTGTAGGTGCTTGGTACTCAGTGTTTGGTGTAGGTGCTCGGTGTACGGTGTTTGGTGTAGGTGCTCGTTACTCGGTGTTTGGTGTAGGTGCCCGTTGTGCGGTATTCGGTATAGATGCCCGTTGTGCGGTATTCGGTATAGGTGCCCGTTGTGCGGTGTAGGTGCCTGTTGTGCGGTATTCTGTATAGGTGCTCATTGTGCGGTATTCGGTATAGGTGCTCGGTGTTTGGTGTAGGTGCTCATTGTGCGGTATTCGGTATAGGTGCTCGGTGTTTGATGTAGGTGCCTGTTGTGCGGTATTCGGTATAGGTGCTCGTTGTGCGGTATAGGTGCTCGGTGTTTGGTGTAGGTGCTCGTTGTGCGGTATTCGGTATAGGTGCTCGTTGTGCGGTATTCGGTATAGGTGCTCGGTGTACGGTGTAGGTGCTCTGTGTACGGTGTTTGGTGTAGGTGCTCAGTATACATTGTTTGGTGTAGGTGCTCGTTGTGCGGTATTCGGTATAGGTGCTTATTGTGCGGTATTCGGTATAGGTGCTCGTTGTGCGGTATTCGGTATAGGTGCTCATTGTGCGGTATTCGGTATAGGTGCTCGTGTTTGGTGTAGGTGCTCGTTGTGCGGTATTTCGGTATAGGTGCTCGTTGTGCGGTATTCGGTATAGGTGCTCGGTGTTTGGTGTAGGTGCTCATTGTGCGGTATTCGGTATAGGTGCTCGCTGTACGGTTGGCACCTGTTGCTCCCCTGTGCTGTTAATATGAGCCCTGATATATGAAGTGTCAGCAGCTTCATCCTTCGGCCCATTTCCTCCTTACAGGTATTTATTTAAGATGATAGATTCCGACTCCTCAATCCGCCACTTATCTCTCCATTAACGCCGCGCCGGAATAGTCAGCCGCACTTTCTATTTTTGCAATTTATCGCATCTGAAAATGGAGAAAAATGTAGAATATGGAGAATAGTGGTGAATTATGTAGAACAGGGTCCCAGAGCCGTATCCCAAAGCCGCCCCCCTCTGAGCAGGTGCTGAAGAGGTTAATATGGCTTAAAGAATTGTGGCTATTCAGCTGTTATGAAACTACAACCATTTGCATGCTGGGAGATGTAGTTTTACCACAGCTGAGGAGCTCCAGGCTTAAAGGGGTTGTCCGGCGAAAAAAAATTATTCACAGAATAACACACATTACAAAGTTATACAACTTTGTAATGTATGTTATGTCTGTGAATGGCCCCCTTCCCCGTGTCCCACCACCCCCACCCGTGTACCCGGAAGTGTGGTGCGCTATACATTACCTGTCGCGTGCCGACCACGGTCTCCGATCGTCAGCAGTGACGTCTTCTTCGGGAGCTTGGCGGATCTTCCCGAGTGCCGGCCGCCCTCTGCAGCGTCATCCGAAGCTCAGCCGCGATTGGCTGAGCATAACTGTGCTCAGCCAATCGCGGCTGAGCAGCTGATGACGTGGCCGCGTCATCAGCCGCTCAGCCGCGATTGGCTGAGCACAGTTATGCTCAGCCAATCGCGGCTGAGCTTCGGATGACGCTGCAGAGGGTGGCCGGCACTCGGGAAGATCCGCCAAGCTCCCGAAGAAGACGTCACTGCTGACGATCGGAGACCGTGGACGACACGACATGCGGTGAGTATAATGCACCACACTTCCGGGTCTAGCGTGGGTGGGGGGAAACACGGGGAAGGGGGCCATTCACAGACATAACATACATTACAAAGTTGTATAACTTTGTAATGTGTGTTATTCTGTGAATAATTTTTTTTCGCCGGACAACCCCTTTAAGACCACTGCTCTGATTGATGAGTCAGGTTACTGAGGATCAGGTTACAGCTGCCCATAGAAGTCTGTGGAGATGGGAGAAGAAGGAGGTGAAGGAAGACACAGAACAGCATCAATGTCAATGTTATATCTCCCCCTGTGATATATTCACAGCTTAACCTATTGAGTACTGCTCTATAATGTCCTCCATGCTGCTGCTTCTGAGGGTGTGCTATAGAGATATAGGGGGGCAGGATCTCCTCTCTTCTGGGGGTGTGCTATAGAGATATGGGGGAGCAGGATCTCCTCTTCTGAGGGTGTGCTATAGAGATATAGGGGAGCAGGATCCTCTCCTCTTCTGAGGGTGTGCTATAGAGACATAGGGGAGCAGAATCTCCTCCTCTGAGGGTGTGCTATAGAGATATAGGGGAGCAGGATCTCCTCTTCTGTGGGTGTGCTATAGGAGATACAGGGGAGCAGGATCTCCTCTCCTGCGGGTGTGCTATAGAGATATAGGGGAGCAGGATCTTCTCTTCTGAGGGTGTGCTATAGAGATATAGGGGAGCAGGATCTCCTCTCTTCTGAGGGTGTGCTATAGAGATATAGGGGAGCAGGATCTGAGTGACTGGTCAGGTGACTAGTGTTTTTAACCCCTTTAGGTATTCTTGGTTTTTCCTCGGCGTGGTGATTGGCGTCTCTTGATATTTGATCCAGACTCGTAATCTCAGGAGTTGCTGGTAATTTATCTCCAGCTCCGGCATCGCGCGGCCATTAGCTGGAAATTACTAATGTTCCCATAATTAATGCCGTATTAAAGGAGCGATAATCTCTAGCTGACTCTGCCATCCACATTCACGGACGGAGTATATCACCTCTGCGCAGCAATAAGGGGGGGGAGGGGTGATGGTAAATCAGCCACAAAGACCTCCAAATGTAAACGCCAGCGTGAGAACACAGCGCACATCAACAATCCGAGACCCTCCCGGGCACATCCCCCCCCACCCCCAACCCCGGACCCTCCCGAGCACATCCCCCCACCCCCACCCCAGACCCTCCCGAGCACATCCCCCCACCCCGGACCCTCCTGTGCATATCACCGTCCCCGGACCCTCCTGTGCATATCACCGTCCCCGGACCCTCCCGAGCACATCCTCCCACCCCGGACCCTCCTGTGCATATCACCGTCCCCGGACCCTCTTGAGCAGAATATTCCACATGCCGGGGGAAGGGTCTGGGGCGTTAACAGGACATGGAGGTAATTGCACAGGAGCCAGATACCTCAAGCTCAGGGCCCCCCACAACAGGAGGCCAAATGACATTCGGTTTTCTTTATCAGTGTCAACCAATATAGCTGCCATCACAGCTTGCACAGGGCTTCTCACGCAGCTTTCCAGGGTTTCTAAATGGCGCTAAGAGTAGTCTCTCTCCCCGGCTCTATAATATTATCCATGAGGCAACCATTCAGAATAGTTTTTTGACCCTGAAGCGACGACCTGTTTCCCACGGCAATTGGCGGCGGTCATTAAAACGTCCAGTTATTTATTGTATAAGTTATATATTGTATAAATTATTTCCGCATCTGAGACCAGTCTGAGTATTAGCGGCTGATGAGCCAAGATGGCGGCCGTGGGTGTGAGACGTCCCTGTGCTCTCTCCTTCCTCCTTTGATCTGCGGATATGTGAGCGCCGAGTAGAGGACGATTGCTTTACATCTCGCTGCGCCGTTCTATCTTTATGCCGCAGTGGTGTTTTTAGCTGCGTCTGGAGCCGCCGAGAACATCGCGCAGTTTATTGCCGACTATAAATTGTTAGAGACATTTTCTGCGAGTAATAACTCCCCGACCGCTCCATTACTCCGCGCATTCTTAATTTGATTAAGTGGGAAGATGGATTAATGGCCGGTAGACTGCGAGTAACTGATGGCCGATGCCGCACCCGCCAGGGACAGCAAACAACCGAGCCAATCCTGATCCATCCTCTCCTCACCATAATAAGCACTACAGCCTATAGGCCCATCCACTCTGACTCCCGGATCCTTCCATAGTGACTCCTGGATCTTTCCATAGTGACTCCCGGATCCTGCCATAGTGACTCCCGGATCCTTCCATAGTGACTCCCGGATCCTGCCATAGTGACTCCCGGATCCTGCCATAGTGACTCCCGGATCCTGCCATAGTGACTCCCGGATCTTTCCATAGTGACTCCCGGATCCTACAATAGTGACTCCCGGATCCTTCCATAGTGACTCCCGGATCCTTCCATAGTGACTCCCGGATCTTTCCATAGTGACTCCCGGATCTTTCCATAGTGACTCCCGGATCCTTCCATAGTGACTCCTGGATCCTTCCATACTTACCAATCCTTTCATTGCGGCCCACAGATCCTTCCGTCATGACTCCTGGATCCACCTATCTTGATGCCATAGTCTTTCATTATCTTCCCCAGATCCGTCCATTGGGACCCCCAGATCCGTCCATTGGGACCCCCAGATCCGTCCATTGATCGGCCATAAAGGTATACAGTGACTCTACGATAATCCGGAATACTCCGGACAGGTGTTGGGTAATGGGATTCTTCGGACCATTGGCTGTCTTAGAGGGGTAACTGAGCAGGTCTCCTGCAGTACAGCTGAGGATCCGTGCTCAGTATTAGAGGTGGGATTCACCTGTATGGTACCCAGAAGGACAATGCTGATAGTCATGTGTCCGCTATAATAAGGACCGTAATGGGTTTCAGACTCTTCTAATGATGTCACAGGGGGAGGTAATGAGGTCACAGTCTATGATTGATGATGTCACATGGAGGACAGTGACTCCATGGACTATGTAACACCTGCACTGATTCCTCCACCCTGTGCCGGTCCCTGAACTTGTCCCCAGTCACTATAGGATACAATTTGCACTTTTTACCCACAATGCACCTCTCATCTCTATCACCAAGACTTCTCTTGTGCTGCACCATTATTCCTGAGAGGGAGGACCCTTCATACGCCAGCATATACGGCCATCTCCTTGCAACAATCCCTGGAAAACCCTGAAATCTCGGGAGTCCAAATGACGCCATTTTGATAAGTTTTGGCAATGAGTTCCGTGTTATCCAGTATGGATGTAAGAACGTCCCCTGATCTGCCTGTGAGCACCGGACACGGATATTATCTCCTCCTGACCGGTCAGAACACACTGGCCATTAACCTCATTGTGAAGCAGAGACCCCACAAGGAACCCGCGGCCCCCAACAGGAGCCATCAGCATAATGAGATCTTTAATATGAATGTCTTATAAAGGGATCGTGGATCCTCCGAGCAGCAATAGGTCCCACTCCACCTGCAGAGGAGATATCACCGCACTCTATAATAGGTCAGAAGATATTACATAATCAGTGTATAATCACCGCTGGGCTCCTCGGGGGCCGATCCCATCACCCGCCCCCCCCTCTAATATATGAAGTATCAGCCCATTGCCGGAGATCCCTGGAATTAGGTTATATGGGAACATATGGCAGAACAAGGAGGATTCTGGGACATGTAACAACAGAGGATAATGTGAATGTTGTTGAATTGCACTTTTATATTTAACCAGGTCTGCTCTCTACTGCCACCTCTGGTAGACAACACTAATGTCTTTCACTTGCTAGAATTCCTTTGAACTCTCTATTAAAGGGGAGGAGCCCTCTATACCCAATAGTTGCTTTGTTATGAAACACAATAGTTTAATTACACCCAAGGTTTCCTGATCTCTTCCTGGACTTCAAGTAAGTTTCTGAGAGCTACAGCTTCCATCTATATGTAGTGCCCCAGCACTAAGTTTCTTATGCACCTGTGTAAAGTTCTCAGATTCATAAAAAGGGACATGGTCTAAGTAAGTGTATTCTGTGTTTTCCCCACTAGGTGTCACTACTGTGTTTCTTTTCTTTGATTTGCTTTGTCCAACGCTGAGGAAAGTATCGGGTTAACGGTCTATCTCGCATATTGTCCATATGGCCAGTTATAGGTGCAGACTATATTCCCTCCTTTTTCTACCCTATCCTGTCCCTTTTCTCTTACACACACACAGCCCCCACCAATCACAGGGAAGCTTAGTATGACCCTAGAAAAGGAGTCTAGTTTTAGGTTGGCAGATTTCAGTTCAGACACAGTTCCTGCTGCAGTCCAGCCAGGGCCTGGCTCCGGCCAGGCCTCTTTGTCAGGGACCAAGAGACATAACTTCCTTCTTGAAGAAGCATGTAACCAATAGTATGCAGTACTAGACCCCCTTTAGGAGAAAAAGGATGTCCTCTGAGGATCACCTTGCACACACCAGGGATACTAGCCATACAGTACAGGGCAGTAACCTGGATCCAGTTAGACACTGACCCCAGTAGAACAAAGCTGCACTGCAGCCTACGTATTCCACGTAACACACAGCTGTCCTGGAAGGTTTCGGGAAGTCTGCTCAACCCAGTGCAGGGACCTGGGGCCCTCGGACTACCCTCACAGGATGGATACCTCAACACTGTAGGGCATTAGGCGGTTCAGTAAACAAAAGTACGAGGATCTTCTCTACTACACCAAGCTACACTCTCCTATGCTGCTACCTTGGACAGGGCCCTTAAGACACTCCGCTACTCCACTCTCTTCCGTTCACAGATTAACACTTCTTCGCTCTCCTGTCTGCGCTTATTGAAGTGGAAACTTATTTTTGTGTATTGCACTGAAGTTCTAAGTAAATGGGCATTAGTTTGGTTAAGTCACTGGATTCTGTCTATTCTTTTGCACCAACACTTGCGTATATTAGGGCTATATAAACTTGCTGGACCGACCAATCCCAACAACCAGGGGTGGGTAACAACGCCAAGTGCCCATGTGACACTGCCACAACAACTGGCTCCTCCGTGCCTACCGCATATATTCTCAACCATCAGTGTATAATCTACATCTTCAGTCTCCAGCATCAGTCTTTAGGCTCCAGCATTAGCCCCTAGTCTCCAGCTTCAGTCTGCAGCATCAGTCTCTAGTCTCCAGCATCAGTCTCAGGCTAAAGCTTCTATTTGCTGTTGGAGTCAACAAGTTAGTTGCCAAAGATTACCAGGATTACTTGTACCCAGGGTTGGCTAGTACCAGTACCATTAAGGAAGACCACGCAGCTGCTATGGGGCCCATGTACTTATATCTTGTATACAGTGTAGATCCCTCATATGGCGCAGATCCATCATACAGCACAGACCCATCATATGGCCCAGACCCAACATGCGGTGCAGACACATCATATGGCGCAGATCCTGAACAGGGACGATTCTGCCCCTAAACATAGGTAAAACACCATGAAATGTGAGGGTCTGATGCGGCTGCACGAAGATAGTCTCAGTATGGATGTCATATGCGGCTGCACAGAGATAGTCTCAGTATGGACCTCAGAGCTGCTGCGGGGCCGGATAGGGGGAGATAATATCCGCGTTTTGAGGCGGCTCGGGTCTTATCCGCTGGGGTATTGGCTATGAAGAGGATGTCAATAGAATCATGTCTCCGCTCTCCGTCTCCCCTGCAGCTCGGATCCATATAAACAGGTGGTCGGTGATGCAGCGTCCGGCTTGGTCCTGGTGTCTGCCCAATATGGACTCACCGGTGCTGGAGACATTGTGGGGTCCTGACCTCCCGTCCCATTGTCCTATCCCAGGCGTCTTCCCATTCTGATGACTCTCCATCCTGCCTGGCAGACGCGGGGTTAATGGAGAGGGTAATGTGTACGCGGCTGGCGCCGGCTTTTGCCGTTGGCTGTGTTCTCGAGATAAGCCGCTCTTCTCTCCAGGTGGTCCTGGTGGGCTGCACCAGCTGTAATTGATTTGGAGCGCAGCAGGGAAGGCGCCAGTCCCAGGTGGAGCCCGCAGCGCACAAAGTCTACACACTCCGCGCCTCCTGGGCGGCCATTGTTCCCTCACCTTGCGTCGTCCTTACTCCTTGGACTTGTGGGCCGGGTGGTCGCCCCGTAGCAGCTGTACCGGCGGCCACGTTGGCTCATACTCCGCTCTCCTAGAAGTAAAATACAGCTGATCCGTGATAAGAACTTTTGCGCAGTGAACTCGGGGAGAGATACTGACTGGGGCCTGGTAGATTAGTGCGACATTACAGGATCCATTAATCAGGGGCCGCGCTGCACTTTTCCGCCGTCTTGATTAAAGCCGCTCCGTCCGCGGTTGGCGCTTACATTTAATAATCCATCTCACGGTCGGCTGCAAAGTTTGTATATTATTAATAAAATATAAGTAATGATTATTCGGAGGGATTACTGGGTGAGGGGTTTAATGGAGACGACAGCGGACGACCCTCCAGGTACACGGATCGCAGCTCTGAGGGATGACGTGATGCCTGGTGATTGGGGGAGGGGTCAGGACCTCCAGGACCGGAACCCAAACCGCTGCATGTGTCACCTCCAGCCCGTCTTCATGTACCTGTAATACTGGCCTCAGTATAAGGATCTGGCCGGTAACAACATGGCGGTATTACGTATGATAATAATGTTTGTAATGGACCAGCATCTGGAAGTGACATAGATTTCTCACTTACTGCCATCAAAAAATCTCCAGTCTTCCAGTACTTATCAGCCGCTGTATGTCCTGCAGGGATATTCTTTCCAGTCTGACCCAGTGCTCTCTGCTGCCACCTCTGTCCATGTCAGGAACTGTCCAGAGCAGCAGCAAATCCCCATTGAAAACCTCTCCTGCTCTGGACAGTTTCTGACATGGACAGAGGTGGCAGCAGAGAGCACTGTGTCAGACTGGAGAGAATACACCAATTCCTGCAGGACATACAGCAGCTGATAAGTACCGGAAGACTGGAAATTTTTTAATAGAAGTACATTTTTAATAAAGTGAATTAAATTCGGCATCCAGTTTGACACTGACTGTATGGGATTTTCTCCACCATTCGTAGCGCTGTTTTGCAGTTTATCCCATGATGATGGGCGGCCATTATTATACATTACAAGTTATTAGGAAGCACTCCCCCCCCCCCCCCCCCCCCATATAGTGTAACAGCGGGTATTATTAGAGAGCAGTGTACAGGTTCTTCTCCACACTTTGGGGGACATGTATCATCGTGCGGTCCGGGGGTTTTCGGCGGAAATTGCCGATTTGCACAATATTTTATTCGCAAATGGCCGATTTGCGAATAAAATATTCGCAAATCGTCACTTTCCGCCGGGTACGCCCGGGGGCGGGGAGGGGGTGTGAAGGGGGCGGAACAGAGGGTGCGGACTCAGAGTCCGCGTGATTCACCATCCGTTCCGCAAAAAGATACGCCGAAAACCTACTCCAGTCCTCAGCTGGCGTAGGTTTTCGGCGGTGCGCACGGGATTTATGTAGAGGCAGTCCGCCTCTACATAAATCCCCGTAGCGCCGGAGATGCGGGGACATTTATAAGTCCGGCGTAAAAAATGCCGGACTTAATAAATGTCCCACTTGGATCATTCTTGCCCGCTCAGGCTGCCTACATTTCCCATGAAGCCTCAGGCTTTGCAGAGAGAGGGGGCGGAGTCTCGTCACTACAGTTCAGGAGAGGTCTGATATATGATGACAGGAAGTGAGCTGACCCAGGACAGACATTAAACACTATGATTTTCTGTGGGTCAGGCTGGTGATCACATGACCCAGTTACAGCTGTGCCCGGATGAAACAGATGGCGCTGAGATCTTCTATAACTCTCAGTGAACCCAGATACAATGATGGATTTCATTGGCCACTCACCTTTAGATTCTTGTACTTTTTGGGGTTCCTGTACACAGTGTTATACGAGTACACGTGTCTATTCATGAGGCTGCACGGTGTACGGCTCTATGTGTTGGTGTAATATGAGGCGGTACAGACACAAGGACAGCGGATGAAATATTAAGAAGATAAAAGTGAGGTTGTGGGCGGCTGGCGGGGGCTCTGGTACCTGGGCATCCATTATTGAGCTATACAATCTGGTTAAAGCTCCGGAGGGCCATAGGGTAACTATATCCGAGCCGTAATGATGAATGAGGAGAATGTGCCAGAATGAAGAGTGCCAGACAAGGTGAACGGTAGAAGCGTTGTGCTCCAGCGTCCTCCTCCAGCCGCACCGTATATCATATAGCTGAGCCGGGCAAGGAGACAAGGGGGCAAGGTATGAGTCCGAGGGCAAGAAGAAGAGAAAGACGACGTAGAGGCGGATAATCGGAAGAGGATTTCACTAACACATAGTGCCGCCAACTAATGTCCCTTTTATTTCGAGAATTGTAGATTGGTATATTGTTCCCTTCTTCCCCTTACACAACCACACTGCTAGATGGAGGAGTCCTGGCAGAAAGAACTGTCCACCTCAATGGCTGATCTGTTACTTACTTGTAACTTACTTTTATAAAAAAAAAAAAAAAAAATCTCCAGTCTTCCTGTACTTATCAGCTGCTGTATGTCCTGCAGGAAGTGCTGTATTCTCTCCAGTCTGACACATTGCTCTCTGCTGCCACCTCTGTCCATGTCAGGAACTGTCCAGAGCAGGAGAGGTTTTCTATGGGGATTTGTTGCTGCTCTGGACAGTTCCTGACATGGACAGAGGTGGCAGCAGAGAGCAATGTGTCAGACTGGAGAGAATACAGCACTTCCTGCAGGACATACAGCAGCATTGTGGTAAGGTTATATATACGCTAGATGTTGTTGTCAGTTCAGCCAGAGGTATAAGTGTTGTGACGCCAGTGCTTGCCCAGCACACAGGTGTGAAGTTGGTACCTGCTTGTTTGTGTGGCCGGTCTGTACTGGTCCCCAATGGTCGGTGACCTGCCGGGTTGTAGTGGGTCCCTTGGGCTCTTTTCACGGCAGTCCTGAGTGACTGTCAGTAACGCCACCCACAGAAAGGGGAAAAATATCCAAAAGTGTGTGGTTAGTGTGTATAGGTGCTGGTGCGTACAGAGTATGACAGAGTCCCAGGGATGTAAAATTAGAACAGCTTTACAGTGCAGTCTTTCAGCAGTACAATGCACTTTGGTAGAATAGATAAATCGTTGACACAGACTCTTAATACTGAAATTTATTTGTGCTTAAGAGAGGAAGTTGTAGCGGTGCTTGGAGAGTAGAGTAGAGGAGTTTGTCGGAGGAGCCCCAACCCAAAGTAGCTGTGTACTCTGCCAGAACTTGAAGAGATATACTTTATAGTGAAATACTTGCACTTGTAGTTGTGTTTAGACTGCGTCTGACCACCTTGTGCCCTATAGTGTCAAATGACCCATCCTGTCAGGGTACTACAAGCCCCAGCCGTGGTTATCTGGGCGTAGCTAAGTGTCCGGGGTTGTCCCAATTACCTGCTTTGCGAGATAGGATACGTAGACCTTCTTTACGGTAACTTTGTCCTATTCAGGATGCTGCCCTGCATTTCAGATGTGTTCTCAACGTGGGTTAGGGTGTTCCTGGACTCCTCTCTCTTAGCACTGCATAGTAGATATAGTAGAAGTATAGAAAGAACTGGTTGTCTCTGGCTGCATCTACACACCTGACTGACTCTTTCCCTGTCAAGGGTCCTCGCATCAGCCAGGCCATGACTTAACTACAGCAGGAACAGCTGGTTTTGTGTCTTCCCTCTGAGAATGTGGTAAGAAATGAGAACTGCACTTCCTCCACCATGTAACTCCTACTACAAGGGCCTAAATTGAACTTCCCTGTGAGTGGTGGGTATGAGTGTGTGCATAAGAAAGAAGAGAAAGGATTGGTTAGAAGTAGAGAGCACCTCCTATTGGTCAATAGTAACACATGGTACACAAAAAATTAACCCATGACCTTCCTCAGCTGTGCAATACATACAAATACAAAATACTGACATCTAGTGGTGAAACTGCAAAATATCTCATCACCACTGTTAACCTGAAAGAGGAAGCTTTTAGAGAAGTGCACAGGAGAAATAAAAACCCCTGTGGTGGGACACCACATCATAATGCGTGGGTCATCCTGCAAAATGATCTTTTATAGCAGTAATCTGTGAATGTAATATCAGAATCTCTCTATTAAATCGCTGGTTATGGCTAGCAATCAATCGATACAGCAAATCTTTAAACAATGTAATAGAGCCTTAAGTTTCCTAATAGAAAGAAAATGATTTGTAACAATAAACGGTAAATGATCAAACGAGATTGTTTATGGTTAACCCGAAATCGTTCACCACATTACACAAAACGATAGTGGTTAGTTACGATCGGTTACTCCATCAGGTCCCAGCAAATGAAGGAACGATAAAGGAATTACACTGAACGATTATCAATGACATTGGTGTCAGCACCAAACGATGAAGGATTTCTCGTTGGTCTTTTGATTGTTGCCTGCACATGAAACGATTATTGTTTAAATGTAACCTCCTTGGTACCACCGGCAATGACATTGTTCTCCATGGCGAGCCACAGGGACCTAACATGTACAGTGCGGCCGCCATTTACATATATTGTGGCTGTGACGCTGGTCCCAGGAGCAGAGAGGAGAACCACTGTAGCCATTGTGACCTAGAAAGATACAACCCTCTTACTGCTAAGTATATGATCAGTAAGTGTCGGCTCTGACCTTTCATTGTGGACTAGCCCCTTTAAGCCACAGACCTAACAGAATGATTGCTTCCATCTCTGACCCGCACTAAGCCACGTGGCCCCTGAAGCCTGAGATTATACAAGAGGTGGAGGGTATACAGCCATCTAATCCACCTCACACTGTATACAGCCACAAGCCGAATACAGATGAGAAGGACCCGACCATGTCTGACGCTGACCAGGAACCCAGGAGCGGAGAAATGGACGTCACCTCCGATCACATCCTGCTATATCCCAGTTACTAAACCCCCGGGTATAATCCCAGGAGAAGACCCTTCAAAAAAGACTGAATAAGTAGTTTTTTTTCCCTGGTAATTGACCGAGCAGAATTACCTGATAAGCTCATCCGCAGAGCTGCGATCATATGTTCTATCAATAATTGCTGGAGAGGATGGGACGGCCTGTGATTTAATCTTATGGAAATAGTCACCGAGGATTCACCTAATCCAGATAATAATGGTATACGGTGTATTTATGGGGATCTACATGGACATACGTGCTCTTCTACTACACTACAATGGGCGGCTTATTTCCCTGGTGCATTTATACCAAATTACTATAACATCTATGGCCATAAAGCATTTCAATCTAGGAACTTCTTACCTCAGGGACTTAACTGTTTCCAATACGGATAAGATAGCCTTCACCTTCCCGGACTACAAACCAGAGAATACACTATAGAAATATTACTAAGGTTATGGGGATCAAGGAACGCACCCTGGTAATAAGGGATCGGTTACTAATATGCGTCCGTTATTAATATTCACATCTATATACTGCGTCATATATCAGAGAATCCTGTGTGGTATAAAACAGAACCACAACTAATACTGCTCCTATATTCAGGAATATAACTACTATAATACTGCTCCTATATACAAGAATATAACTACTATAATACTGCTCCCTATATACAGGAATATAACTACTATAAGTCTGCTCCTATATACAGGAATATACCTACTATAATACTGTCCCTATATACAGGAATATAACTACTATAATACTGCTCCTATATACAGGAATATAACTACTATAATACTGCTCCTATATACAAGAATATAACTACTATAATACTGCTGCTATATACAAGAATATAACTACTATAATACTGCTCCTATATACAGGGATATAACTACTATAATACTGCTCCCTATATACAGGAATATAACTACTATAATACTGCTCCTATATACAGGAATATACTACTATAATACTACTTCTATATACAGGAATATAACTACTATAATACTGCTCCTATACCCAGGAATATAACTACTATAATACTGCTCCTATATACAGGGATATAACTACTATAATACTGCTCCCTATATACAGGAATATACTACTATAATACTGCTCCTATACACAGGAATATAACTACTATAATACTGCTTCTATATACAGGAATATAACTACTATAATACTGCTCCTATATACAAGGATATACTACTATAATACTGCTCCCTATATACAAGAATATAACTACTATAATACTGCTCCCTATATACAGAAATATAACTACTATAATACTGCTCCTATATACAAGAATATAACTACAATAATACTGCTCCTATTTACAGGAATATAACTACTATAATACTGCTCCTATATACAGGAATATACTACTATAATACTGCTCCTATATACAGGGATATAACTACTATAATACTGCTCCTATATACAGGAATATAACTACTATAATACTGCTCCTATATACAGGAATATACTACTATAATACTGCTCCTATATACAGGGATATAACTACTATAATACTGCCCCCTATATACAGGGATATAACTACTATAATACTGCCCCTATATACAGGGATATAACTACTATAATGCTGCCCCTATATACAGGGATATAACTACTATAATACTGCTCCTATATACAGGAATATAACTAATATAATGGTATACGTATGGTGAGAGTTCCGGCCGGCACTAACTACAAGGTACACCCAATGTGGGAAACCCGGGACTGGAGTATATAGCACACAGACTGTATCCAAACCGTGGAGCGGCGGTGCAGAGACAAAAAAGGCAGGATAAATGAACAAGGATCAAGAAACAGAGTCTCGCACTCACCGGACTGAAGATGCAAGTGGTTTATTTCCGATACATCAGAGTAGGCTAGGCGGGGAGAGGGGAGATGGTGAAGCAGGTGTGTTCAGCAGGAGCAACAAAATGTTTCACGCCTACAGAGGCGCTTCGTCGGGCTAGGAACGCCCTGTAAGTGCTGGGGAGGTGCTTAAATAGCAATGCAGGTAACAATAAAGTTGTTGAAAGACAATCAATAAAGTTGTTACAAAGGACAAGAAAAAAAAAAAAAAAAAAAAAAAAAAAAACCCATCAATAAAGTTGTTACAAAAGACAAGAATAAAAAACCTACAACAAAAGCAAATAGACATAGCGGTCAGTTATAACAAAGTATTTAGATCGTTCCTCTCGTTCAGGCCACTTGGCCCGGTAGCATCTAAGCGTAGAATCCATCGGGTTTCTCGCTTGAGGAGAAGTTTTAGTCTATCCTCTCCATTGCTGGGGGGATCTATACGTTCTAGACCTATGAACCGTAATGACTTAGTGTCACTGTTATGAGCAGTACGTATATGATCGATCAACCTGGGGACACCCTTACCCGTGCGGACAGAATACTGATGTTCTTTAAAACGTGTCCACAACGGACGTTTAGTTTTACCGACATAGTATCTGCCGCACGGGCAAAGGATGGCATAGACGACGTGGGTCGTTCTGCAGGTTATAAAGTCGCGGACAAAACACTCTCTGCCTCCAAGGTTGACATAGGCTTTGTTCAATAATTGGGGGCAGTAATGACAAGTGCCACATCGCTTGTTGCCTTCCGGCAGGTTGCGATCTAGCCAGTTCCTATTCGGAGTGGCGCGATTCTCAGTCAGGGAGTCGGCTATGGTGATGTTCTTTCTGAAAGTGATAAGTGGCTTCCGGTCAACTACCTCTCTAAGGTCACTATCATGCTGTAACAAAAACCAGTGTCTTTTAATAATGTTGGTCACCATATCATTTTGGTTGCTGTTCTGTAGCGCAAAAGTGAATCTTTTATTGCTAGGGTCGAAGACCTTCTTGGATTGTCTGTGGGATTTATCAGACAAGAGGGAGGTTCTGGGAAGAGTATTAGCCCTAGCGTGTGCCTCTTCTAGGAGGTGAGCTGGATAGCCTCTATTGAGCAAGCGGGCCTTGAGGTTGGTAGCTTGCAGCTGAAAACCTTCTTCAGTACTGTTGATGCGTTTCAAACGCAGCATCTGACTGAAGGGTACCCTTCAGTCAGATGCTGCGTTTGAAACGCATCAACAGTACTGAAGAAGGTTTTCAGCTGCAAGCTACCAACCTTAAGGCCCGCTTGCTCAATAGAGGCTATCCAGCTCACCTCCTAGAAGAGGCACACGCTAGGGCTAATACTCTTCCCAGAACCTCCCTCTTGTCTGATAAATCCCACAGACAATCCAAGAAGGTCTTCGACCCTAGCAATAAAAGATTCACTTTTGCGCTACAGAACAGCAACCAAAATGATATGGTGACCAACATTATTAAAAGACACTGGTTTTTGTTACAGCATGATAGTGACCTTAGAGAGGTAGTTGACCGGAAGCCACTTATCACTTTCAGAAAGAACATCACCATAGCCGACTCCCTGACTGAGAATCGCGCCACTCCGAATAGGAACTGGCTAGATCGCAACCTGCCGGAAGGCAACAAGCGATGTGGCACTTGTCATTACTGCCCCCAATTATTGAACAAAGCCTATGTCAACCTTGGAGGCAGAGAGTGTTTTGTCCGCGACTTTATAACCTGCAGAACGACCCACGTCGTCTATGCCATCCTTTGCCCGTGCGGCAGATACTATGTCGGTAAAACTAAACGTCCGTTGTGGACACGTTTTAAAGAACATCAGTATTCTGTCCGCACGGGTAAGGGTGTCCCCAGGTTGATCGATCATATACGTACTGCTCATAACAGTGACACTAAGTCATTACGGTTCATAGGTCTAGAACGTATAGATCCCCCCAGCAATGGAGAGGATAGACTAAAACTTCTCCTCAAGCGAGAAACCCGATGGATTCTACGCTTAGATGCTACCGGGCCAAGTGGCCTGAACGAGAGGAACGATCTAAATACTTTGTTATAACTGACCGCTATGTCTATTTGCTTTTGTTGTAGGTTTTTTATTCTTGTCTTTTGTAACAACTTTATTGATGGGTTTTTTTTTTTTTTTTTTTTTTTTTTCTTGTCCTTTGTAACAACTTTATTGATTGTCTTTCAACAACTTTATTGTTACCTGCATTGCTATTTAAGCACCTCCCCAGCACTTACAGGGCGTTCCTAGCCCGACGAAGCGCCTCTGTAGGCGTGAAACATTTTGTTGCTCCTGCTGAACACACCTGCTTCACCATCTCCCCTCTCCCCGCCTAGCCTACTCTGATGTATCGGAAATAAACCACTTGCATCTTCAGTCCGGTGAGTGCGAGACTCTGTTTCTTGATCCTTGTTCATAACTAATATAATACTGCTCCCTATATACAGGAATATAACTACTATAATACTGCTCCTATATACAAGAATATAACTACTATAATACTGCCCCTATATATAGGAATATAATTACTATAATACTGCTCCTATATACAGGGATATAACTACTATAATACTGCTCCTATATACAAGAATATAACTACTATAATACTGCTCCTATATACAGGGATATACTGCTATAATACTGCTCCTATATACAAGAATATAACTACTATAATACTGCCCCTATATACAGGAATATAACTACTATAATACTGCTCCTATATACAGGAATATAACTACTATAATACTGCTCCTATATACAGGGATATAACTACTATAATACTGCTCCTATATACAGGAATATAACTACTATAATACTGCTCCTATATACAGGAATATAACTACTATAATACTGCCCCTATATACAGGAATATAACTACTATAATACTGCTCCTATATACAGGAATATAACTACTATAATACTGCTCCTATATACAGGAATATAACTACTATAATACTGCTCCTATATACAGGAATATAACTACTATAATACTGCTCCTATATACAGGAATATAACTACTATAATGTGGCTCAGGGAAGAAACAGAGTGCTGCACCTCACACCTATGGCTGATACTAGTGCCACTTGGCTAAATAAAAAACACATCAGAATTTTGTGTATGAATTGATCAAGCCATACTGCCCCATGTACCTCGTGCCGGTATCTGATACACATGGGTCCCTACACTAAGTCCACACCGTGCCAGTCAGCGGCCACCAACCCCGCAGGCGTGCACAGCCAGGGAACGGGGGCCATGGGACGGCCCTGCGACCCCCATGCCACAGGACCAGACCCAAAAACACCACACCAGAACCCGGCCAGCACCGCCGGCGGAGAAGGTCGCCCCCAAGCAGCACAAGTCTGGATAAGGTATTGCGCTCACCATAGCTGCAGCAAACAGAATGGGAAAAAAACAGGAGGGATTAAAACCATGTGCACTCAGGTGTCTCCTGCTAATTGCGGTCATGTGGGTCTCACCAGGAGGAGTGCAATACACGGAGAAAAGAGAGAAACAAAATGTGGCTCAGGGCGACCTTCTCCGCCGGCGGTGCTGGCCGGGTTCTGGTGTGGTGTTTTTGGGTCTGGTCCTGTGGCATGGGGGTCGCAGGGCCGTCCCATGGCCCCCGTTCCCTGGCTGTGCACGCCTGCGGGGTTGGTGGCCACTGACTGGCACGGTGTGGACTTAGTGTAGGGACCCATGTGTATCAGATACCGGCACGAGGTACATGGGGCAGTATGGCTTGATCAATTCATACACAAAATTCTGATGTGTTTTTTATTTAGCCAAGCGGCACTAGTATCAGCCATAGGTGTGATGTGCAGCACTCTGTTTCTTCCCTGAGCCACATTTTGTTTCTCTCTTTTCTCCGTGTTTTGCACTCCTCCTGGTGAGACCCACATGACCGCAATTAGCAGGAGACACCTGAGTGCACATGGTTTTAATCCCTCCTGTTTTTTTCCCATTCTGTTTGCTGCAGCTATGGTGAGCGCAATACCTTATCCAGACTTGTGCTGCTTGGGGGCGACCTTCTCCGCCGGCGGCGCTGGCCGGGTTCTGGTGTGGTGTTTTTGGGTCTGGTCCTGTGGCATGGGGGTCGCAGGGCCGTCCCATGGCCCCCGTTCCCTGGCTGTGCACGCCTGCGGGGTTGGTGGCCACTGACTGGCACGGTGTGGACTTAGTGTAGGGACCCATGTGTATCAGATACCGGCACGAGGTACATGGGGCAGTATGGCTTGATCAATTCATACACAAAATTCTGATGTGTTTTTTATTTAGCCAAGCGGCACTAGTATCAGCCATAGGTGTGATGTGCAGCACTCTGTTTCTTCCCTGAGCCCCATAACTACTATAATACTGCTCCTATATACAGGAATATAACTACTATAATACTGCCCCTATATATACAGGAATATAACTACTATAATACTGCCCCTATATATACAGGAATATAACTACTATAATACTGCTCCCTATATACAAGAATATAACTACTATAATACTACTCCTATATACAGGGATATAACTACTATAATACTGATCCTATATACAGGAATATAACTACTATAATACTGCCCCTATATATACAGGAATATACTACTATAATACTGCTCCTATATACAGGAATATAACTACTATAATACTGCTCCTATATACAGGGATATAACTACTATAATACTGCTCCTATATACAGGGATATAACTACTATAATACTGCCCCCTATATACAGGAATATAACTACTATAATACTGCCCCCTATATACAGGAATATAACTACTATAATACTGCTCCTATATACAGGAATATAACTACTATAATACTGCCCCTATATATACAGGAATATACTACTATAATACTGCTCCTATATACAGGAATATAACTACTATAATACTGCTCCTATATACAGGAATATAACTACTATAATACTGCCCTTTATAAGCCGGTTGGGGCATAGTCCTCTTCGTGAGTGTATGTAGCGCTCAGTATATAAGTAGTATATAGTATATATTGTGTGATCTCGCCCTCTCTGCCGGGCTCATGTTTTCCTGCTCTTGTAGTCATCGCGCTGCGGTTCGCTCCATCACTGGTCACATGACAGTAAACAGATGGCGACTGGATTAACCCAAAGCCAATGCAGCATGGGATCTTGGCCCAGAACAGGACAGTGTGTAACTATGAATAATGGAGCAGAGCGACGTCCAGGCCGAGTGCAGCAGAATGAAGATGCTTCACGACAGAACACACGGACCCTCCCCTCCCTACACATCCTGTGATATATATCATCTTATGTGCTGGGTACAGCGCCCCCTATCCTGTATTATATATATCATACTATGTAATGTGCTGGGTACAGCGCCCCCTATCCTGTATTATATATATCATCCTATGTGCTGGGTACAGCGCCCCCTATCCTGTATTATATATATCATACTATGTAATGTGCTGGGTACAGCGCCCCCTATCCTGTATTATATATATATCCTATGTAATGTGCTGGGTACAGCGCCCCCTATCCTGTATTATATATATCATCCTATGTGCTGGGTACAGCGCCCCCTATCCTGTATTATATATCATCCTATGTAATGTGCTGGGTACAGCGCCCCCTATCCTGTATTATATATATCATCCTATGTAATGTGCTGGGTACAGCGCCCCCTATCCTGTATTATATATATCATCCTATGTGCTGGGTACAGCGCCCCCTATCCTGTATTATATATCATCCTATGTAATGTGCTGGGTACAGCGCCCCCTATCCTGTATTATATATATATCCTATGTAATGTGCTGGGTACAGCGCCCCCTATCCTGTATTATATATATCATCCTATGTAATGTGCTGGGTACAGCGCCCCCTATCCTGTATTATATATATCATCCTATGTGCTGGGTACAGCGCCCCCTATCCTGTATTATATATCATCCTATGTAATGTGCTGGGTACAGCGCCCCCTATCCTGTATTATATATCATCCTATGTAATGTGCTGGGTACAGCGCCCCCTATCCTGTATTATATATATCATCCTATGTAATGTGCTGGGTACAGCGCCCCCTATCCTTTATTATATATATCATCCTATGTGCTGGGTACAGCGCCCCCTATCCTGTATTATATATCATCCTATGTAATGTGCTGGGTACAGCGCCCCCTATCCTGTATTATATATATCATCCTATGTAATGTGCTGGGTACAGCGCCCCCTATCCTGTATTATATATATCATCCTATGTGCTGGGTACAGCGCCCCCTATCCTGTATTATATATATCATCCTATGTAATGTGCTGGGTACAGCGCCCCCTATCCTGTATTATATATATCATACTATGTAATGTGCTGGGTACAGCGCCCCCTATCCTGTATTATATATATCATCCTATGTAATGTGCTGGGTACAGCGCCCCCTATCCTGTATTATATATATCATACTATGTAATGTGCTGGGTACAGCGCCCCCTATCCTGTATTATATATATCATCCTATGTGCTGGGTACAGCGCCCCCTATCCTGTATTATATATATCATCCTATGTAATGTGCTGGGTACAGCGCCCCCTATCCTGTATTATATATCATCATATGTAATGTGCTGGGTACAGCGCCCCCTATCCTGTATTATATATATCATCCTATGTAATGTGCTGGGTACAGCGCCCCCTATCCTGTATTATATATATATCATCCTATGTGCTGGGTACAGCGCCCCCTATCCTGTATTATATATATCATCCTATGTAATGTGCTGGGTACAGCGCCCCCTATCCTGTATTATATATATCATACTATGTAATGTGCTGGGTACAGCGCCCCCTATCCTGTATTATATATATCATCCTATGTAATGTGTTGGGTACAGCGCCCCCTATCCTGTATTATATATATCATCCTATGTAATGTGCTGGGTACAGCGCCCCCTATCCTGTATTATATATATCATCCTATGTAATGTGCTGGGTACAGCGCCCTCTATCCTGTATTATATATATCATCCTATGTGCTGGGTACAGCGCCCCCTATCCTGTATTATATATATCATCCTATGTAATGTGCTGGGTACAGCGCCCCCTATCCTGTATTATATACATCATCCTATGTAATGTGCTGGGTACAGCGCCCCCTATCCTGTATTATATATATCATCCTATGTAATGTGCTGGGTACAGCGCCCCCCGGCGGTTGCTGCCGCTGCGGTAATGATGACGACTTATCGCTCACAATTACTATTAATGACTTTCTTTTCTGCTAATTACAAAGTCTTTTAGTCTTCGGAGCAGCACCGCAATGTATAGGCAATGTACTGACAATATACGGAGCAGCACCGCAATGTACGGACAATATTCGGAGCAGCACCGCAATGTACAGGCAATGTACTGACAATATACGGAGCAGCACCGCAATGTACGGGCAATATACGTAGCAGCACCGCAATGTACAGGCAATGTACTGACAATATACGGAGCAGCACCGCAATGTACGGACAATATACGTAGCAGCACCACAATGTACGGACAATATACGGAGCAGCATCGCAATGTACGTGCAATATACGTAGCAGCACCGCAATGTACGGACAATATACGGAGCAGCACCGCAATGTACGGACAATATACGGAGCAGCACCGCAATGTACGGACAATATACGGAGCAGCACCGCAATGTACGGGCAATATACGGAGCAGCACCGCAATGTACGGACAATATACGGAGCAGCACCGCAATGTACAGGCAATGTACAGACAATATACGTAGCAGCACCGCAATGTACAGGCAATGTATGGGCAATATTCGTAGCAGCACCGCAATGTACAGGCAATGTACGGACAATATACGGAGCAGCACCGCAATGTACGGGCAATATACAGAGCAGCACCGCAATGTACGGACAATATACGGAGCAGCACCGCAATGTACGGGCAATATACAGAGCAGCACCGCAATGTACGGACAATATACGGAGCAGCACCGCAATGTACGGACAATATACGGAGCAGCACCGCAATGTACGCACAATATACGGAGCAGCACCGCAATGTACGGACAATATAGGGAGCAGCACCGCTATATTTCAGAGTCGCCCTGTTGCCAAAATGGGCTAGAAACTGCCCTGGTGTGGACAATATACGGAGCAGCACAGCAATGTACGGGCAATGTACGGACAATGTACGGGGCAGCACCGCAATGTACGGGCAGCACCGCAATGTACGGACAATGTACGGGGCAGCACTACAATGTACGGGCAATGTACGGGCAGCACCGCAACGTACGGACAATGTACAGGGCAGCACCGCAATGTACGGGCAATATACGGAGCAGCACCGCAATGTACGGACAATGTACGGAGCAGCACCGCAATGTACGGACAATGTACGGGGCAGCACCACAATGTACGGGCAATATACGGAGCAGCACCGCAATGTACGGACAATATACGGAGCAGCATCGCAATGTACGGACAAGCACCGCAATGTACGGGCAGCACCGCAACATACGGACAATGTACGGGCAGCACCGCAATGTACGGACAATATACGGGGCAGCACCGCAATGTACGGGCAATATACGGAGCAGCACTGCAATATACGGAGCAGCACTGCAATATACGGGCAAAGTACGGGGCAGCACCGCAATGTAAGGGAAAGCACCGCAATGTATGGGGAAGCACCGCAATGTACGGGCAATGTAAGGGGAAGCACCGCAATGTACGGGCAATGTAAGGGGCAGCACCGCAATGTACGGGCAATGTAAGGGAAAGCACGGCAATGTAAGGGAAAGCACCGCAATGTACGGGCAATGTAAGGGAAAGCAACGCAATGTACGGGGGCAGCACCGCAATATACGGAGCAGCACTGCAATGTACGGGCAATGTAAGGGAAAGCACCGCAATGTACGGGCAATGTAAGGGGAAGCACCGCAATGTACGGGCAATGTAAGGGGCAGCACCGCAATGTACGGGCAATGTAAGGGGCAGCACCGCAATGTACGGGCAATGTAAGGGAAAGCACCGCAATGTACGGGCAATGTAAGGGAAAGCACCGCAATGTACGGGCAATGTAAGGGAAAGCACCGCAATGTACGGGCAATGTAAGGGGAAGCACCGCAATGTACGGGCAATGTAAGGGGAAGCACCGCAATGTACGGGCAATGTAAGGGGAAGCACCGCAATGTACGGGCAATGTAAGGGGCAGCACCGCAATGTACGGGCAATGTAAGGGGAAGCACCGCAATGTACGGGCAATGTAAGGGAAAGCACCGCAATGTACGGGCAATGTAAGGGAAAGCATCGCAATGTACGGGCAATGTAAGGGGAAGCACCGCAATGTACGGGCAATGTAAGGGAAAGCACCGCAATGTACGGGCAATGTAAGGGAAAGCACCGCAATGTACGGGCAATGTAAGGGAAAGCACCGCAATGTACGGGCAATGTAAGGGGAAGCACCGCAATGTACGGGGCAGCACTACAAACCCCCTGCTTGCTGTCAGTGACCGGTCGGAGGCTATAGAGCTGCCTGGTTACAGGGAGGCCCGGATGACACAGTGTAACTCTCTGCTTGCTGTCAGTGACTGGTTGGCGGCTATACAGCTGCCCGGTTACAGGGAGGCCCGGATGACAGAGTGTAATGAGTCCTGCTGCTGTTTGTTACAGTCAGGGATAGAAATGACTGAGAGGGGAATCAATCATAATAATGGGCAATAAAGGAAAACTCCGTCCACGATCTGTGTCCTGGGATATGAGAGTAATAGGGATAATTGTGGAGATGTGATGGGTGCTGGGGGAGGGGCGGAGAAGAGACCCCCGTATAATCTCTTCTTCATGACTCTGCAGGGAGCTGCACTGAATGCTAATGAAGCATCCCTGACAGCCCTTAAAGGGGAACTCCGGCTCCACTCCTATAAACCTTCCATATAGTTTGTATTTTATTCATTCAATAAGGGAACATTCCAGATGGTGAGGCCCGTCCTGACCTGCGGCTGATCACAGCTGAAGGTTTGTTACATTGTGTCCAGTCTGGATGACTCTCACTGATACACTGTAACAAAGCCGCCCTGTCTGTTATATATTCAGAGTGGGGGTAGAGGACACCTGGCGGTGGCAGGGACGGGCAGACGCTACTTTATAGTTACGAGTAATGTTGATGGACTTGGTGGCGGATGATGGGGATGATGCTTGATGATGATTGGGATGATGCTTGATGATGATGGGGATGATGGGGATGATGCTTGATGATGGGGATGATGCTTGATGATGATGGAGATGATGGGGATGATGCTTGATGATGATGGGGATGATGGGGATGATGCTTGATGATGGGGTTGATGCTTGATGATGGGGATGATGCTTGATGATGGGGATGATGCTTGATGATGATGGGGATGATGCTTGATGATGATGGGGATGATGCTTGATGATGATGGGGATGATGCTTGATGATGATGGGGATGATGCTTGATGATGATGGGGATGATGCTTGATGATGATGGGGATGATGCTTGATGATGATGGGGATGATGCTTGATGATGATGGGGATGATGCTTGATGATGATGGGGATGATGCTTGATGATGATGGGGATGATGCTTGATGATGATGGGGATGATGCTTGATGATGATGGGGATGATGCTTGATGATGATGCTTGATGATGGGGATGATGCTTGATCTGGATTTCTCCATAAATCTTCAGGAGACGGTGAGCGCCGCCGGCCCTGTCCTCCCATTCGGCTCACGTTGGCAGCGTCAGGCGGTGATGTGTCCGGCACCAGGGACGCGGTCTGTCAGCTCTATAGAGGAAACCTATTACACCGTATTGTGGGCGGCCCTCCGAGTCTCACAGGGTTCTCATGTCTATGGAGTCTGGACCCCCATCATCCCGGACCGTATAACGGCAGGTCCTATTTTGTGGCGGGCACCCATGGCACCCATGGCGGCATACACTGGCCACATAGCCACTTTATAGACTGATAATTACGGATGTGTGTTTGGGGCCAAGGGCTTCATTCACACATGTCCCACCATGGATGGGAACACTGGGGGCCCTCACTGGCACTCTATAGGGGCAGACCCATGGGCACCTATGGATTACAGCAGGGATGGGGAGAACCTTCTGCCCTCCAGCTGTTGCAGAACTACAATTCCCATCATGCCTGGACAGCTAAAGCTTCCCTGGATTTGAGCCTGGGCCATCATGGCGGCGGGCCAGGTCCGGGCCTAGGCTCGGGGAGTGGAGGGCTTTCGGCGCAGTCTCTCTCGTTCACCATTGGGCACAGGAGCCTGGCACACAGGTTGGCGGTCAGACCTCACAGGAGCGGTGATGAGCCGGTGCGGCCGGCGTCTGCTCGCTGCCGACGTGTTTGGACGGTTCAGACAGAATAAACTTCTAGCTCTGTCAGTGGTCGTCCCTGCCAGGCTGCTGCCATATATCAGTGCAGAGCCCAGGGGGCCCCCTCCGCCATGCTTATCCACAGCAATCTAAATACAGCTCCGGAACAGCCGCCCGCACCTCCCCACCGGGCACCGGGGAAGTGATCATTCACATCCAGTCCACAAGTGAGCGCCGCAGCCACCGCCGCCAGTCACCGGTAATGGGGAACAGTAAATATAGTCACTGAGCGAGAGAGACGGGAGGACACCGATGGGGATGGGATCCAGCTGCTCCTGTAATGTATCACACATGATAGGCTTAGATACAGCTGTTACTGTTTTGTATCACACATGATAGGCTTAGATCCAGCTGCTGCTGTACTGTATCACACATGATAGGCTTAGATACAGCTGCAGCTGTACTGTATCACACATGGCAGGCTTAGATACAGCTGCTGCTGTACTGTATCACACATAATAGGCTTAGATACAGCTGCAGCTGTACTGTATCACACATGGCAGGCTTATAATACAGCTGCTGCTGTTCTGTATCACACATGACAGGCTTAGATCCAGCCGCTGCTGTACTGTATCACACATGGCAGGCTTAGATCCAGCTGCAGCTGTACTGTATCACACATGGCAGGCTTAGATACAGCTGCTGCTGTACTGTATCACACATGATAGGCTTAGATCCAGCTGCTCCTGTAATGTATCACACATGATAGGCTTAGATACAGCTGCTCCTGTAATGTATCACACATGATAGGCTTAGATACAGCTGCTGCTGTACTGTATCACACATGATAGGCTTAGATCCAGCTGCTCCTGTACTGTATCACACATGGCAGGCTTAGATACAGCTGCTGCTGTACTGTATCACACATGATAGGCTTAGATCCAGCTGCTCCTGTAATGTATCACACATGATAGGCTTAGATACAGCTGCTCCTGTAATGTATCACACATGATAGGCTTAGATACAGCTGCTGCTGTACTGTATCACACATGGCAGGCTTAGATCCAGCTGCAGCTGTACTGTATCACACATGGCAGGCTTAGATACAGCTGCAGCTGTACTGTATCACACATGGCAGGCTTAGATCCAGCTGCAGCTGTACTGTATCACACATGATAGGCTTAGATACAGCTGCTGCTGTACTGTATCACACATGATAGGCCTAGTCCCTGCAAACCTACAAGCTACAGCACGTTCCTGTGTGAGAACGAGGGAAGCCATGAAAAAGGAACGTCTCTACCTCCTCAGGCCTCATCACCCCTAGCAACAACATCACCCCTAGCAACAACATCACCCCTAGCAACAACATCTTTACCCTTATTAACAACTTCACCCCTGGCAACAACTTCACCCCTGGCAACAACTTCACCCCTGGCAACAACTTCACCCCTGGCAACAACTTCACCCCTGGCAACAACTTCACCCCTAGCAACAACTTCACCCCTAGCAACAACTTCACCCCTGGCAACAACTTCACCCCTGGCAACAACAGGTGCTAGTGCAAACATACTAGACTACTCATACAGACCCTTGTAGTAGAGGGCGGCTTTTGTGTGTCTAAAGTCCCTATTCAGGTTAGTGCTCGTTTGCTCCTCGCTCCCCGCCGGCACTATTACCTGCTTTAGCAGCCGGGGGGTGCGGGGGCTGCCTGGGTGATCGCTAGATCGTCCGGGCAGCCCATAGAAGATAGTGGGGGTCTGCTGCTGCTCCTGTTACGCGGGCTAACAGCAGATCGCTGCTATCCTCATAGTTGACCTTTCAACATGTTGAAAGACAACGAACAGCCGACATCGTGCACGTCAGCTTATCGTCTTCTATAATGGTGCGTTTACACAGGCAGATTTATCTGACCAATTTTGGAAGCCACAGTCAGGAATGGACTTGAAAAGAAAGGGAATCTCAGTCTTTCCTTTATGACCTGCACCCTGTTTATAGTCTGTTCCTGGCTTTGGCTTCAGAAATCTGTCAGATAAATCTCTCTGTGTAAACGCACCATTACTCGAGACTATCATCGTTCATACCGGCCAATCATCGCTTTGTGTAATACGGCCAGTGCCAGTGCTCTGCGGGATGAGTGCTGTATATACTATCTTGGTAATGGAATCCTCGTACTCACGTTTCACTGGGTGACCGTCCCATGAGGTAGTACCAGTCCTAGGCCTCTGTCTCTGGGTGGAGCTCACTAGTGAAGGTTTCCCCATGCAGTCGGGTGTAGTGTGCGCTGTTGCTTTACTGGGGATCAGTCCCTCTTCTTCTCCTTTAGGGGATGACTGTCCTGAGGAGATCCTTGGCTTAGACAAGAGTGGTCCTAGTGTCCGGTTACCCCACTTCCAGCAGTAACTTGCCAACTCCTGACTGGCACTAACTGCACAGGAAGCCCCCATCCTATATAGGGCCATGTGACAGGAAGTGAGGAGAATAGAGAAGGGACAAGTGTAGAGGGGAGGCACCTGTGATTGGATAGCATACAAGACATAGCTAAAAACCTTCAGACATAGACTTAGCTGGGCACAGGGGGAGTGAGACACCTAGTGGCTGCAGTGGAAATTGCAGCTGCCATCACTTGGTGAGACACCTGAGAGAGTGGGGGAAATTTATCAAACATGGTGTAAAGTGAAACTGGCTCAGTTGCCCCTAGCAACCAATCAGATTCCACATTTCATTTTCCATAGAGTCTGTGAGGAATGAAAGGTGGAATCTGATTGGTTGCTAGGGGCGACTGAGCCAGTTCTACTTTACACCATGTTTGATAAATCTCCCCCAATGACTTTACCTGGGTGGTATAAGACTTAGAGAACCACCTGTGGTAGGACACTACACCTAGACAGGTCTCTAGTTCCCTGCAAACCTACAAGCTACAGCACGTTCCTGTGTGAGAACAGGGGAAGCCATGAAAAGAGACGTCTCTACCTCCTCAGGCCTCATCACCCCTAGTAACAACATCACCCCTAGTAACAACATCACCCCTAGTAACATCACCCCTAGTAACAACATCACCCCTAGTAACAACATCACCCCTAGTAACAACATCACCCCTAGTAACATCACCCCTAGTAACATCACCCCTAGTAACAACATCACCCCTAGTAACAACATCACCCCTAGTAACATCACCCCTAGTAACAACATCACCCCTAGTAACAACTTCGCCCTTAGTAACAACATCACCCCTAGCAACAACATCCCTTCTAGCAACATTAAAATCTACAACTACCCTAGGGCCATTGGGCTAACACTACATGCCATGTGTCCCATAGGGAGCACTACTGCACCCAGCTAGCCCTGTGCTGCACCCTGTCGGGCCCGTAGGATTATTGTCAGGGATCTGTAGAGGAAGCAGCATCGCTGGTTTTCATTATCAGTACAAGAGCTTCTCAGGTGTGTACAGGCCCGAGCGTGGCGGACATGTATATAGTTACATGAACTGAGGCTGAACTCAAGATGGAGGAAGAGTGCGAGTGTATGGCGACATGACGTATGAGGATACATCTCTCTATAAAGTGTACAGCAGTGCTTCTCAAACTGTGAGGCGGGCCTTACCAGTGAGGCGCCCCCTAGTTGTTGGTGAGGCCCAGCTGGGGAGCCAGTTTTTACAAAAGTAGGAGATGGGTGAAAGGTAACCCTAGCATTATTTTCAGCTTCTAAATGGACTTTCACCACAGATAGTGAGGCCCAGGCGCCCTCTTGGTCAGTCTGGTGAGGCCCAGGCGCCCTCTTGGTCAGTCTGGTGAGGCCCAGGCACCCTCTTGGTCAGTCTGGTGAGGCCCAGGCACCCTCTTGGTCAGTCTGGTGAGGCCCAGGCATTGCCTTGGTCTGTTGGGTGAGGCTCCAGTAGAAAAAGTTTGAGAAGCACTGGTATACAGTATGTAAGGAACACATAGATCTCACAATCTCTGTTCTAGGTGTTGGCTGGGTCTGAGCTCCGTGCTCACAATCTCTGTTCTAGGTCTTGGATGTGGTTGAGTTCTGGGGTCACAATCTCTGTTCTAGGTGTTGAGGTCTAACAATCTCTGTTCTAGGTGTTGGATAAGGCTGAGCTCCGGGCTCACAATCTCTGTTCTAGGTGTTGGATGGGGCGGAGCTCCGGCTCACAATCTCTGTTCTAGGTGTTGGATGTGGTTGAGCTCCGGGATCACAATCTCTGTTCTAGGTGTTGGATGGGGCTGAGCTCCGGGCTCACAATCTCTGTTCTAGGTGTTGGATGGGGCGGAGCTCCGGCTCACAATCTCTGTTCTAGGTGTTGGATGGGGCGGAGCTCCGGCTCACAATAGGTGTTGGATGTGGTTGAGCTCCGGGCTCACAATCTCTGTTCTAGGAGTTGGAAGTGGTTGAGCTCCGGGCTCACAATCTCTGTTCTAGGTGTTGGATGGGGCGGAGCTCTGGCTCACAATCTCTGATCTAGGTGTTGGATGGGGCGGAGCTCCGGCTCACAATCTCTGTTCTAGGTGTTGGATGTGGTTGAGCTCCAGCTCACAATCTCTGTTCTAGGTGTTGGATGGGGCGGAGCTCTGGCTCACAATCTCTGTTCTAGGTGTTGGATGTGGTTGAGCTCCGGGCTCACAATCTCTGTTCTAGGTGTTGGATGTGGTTGAGCTCCGGGCTCACAATCTCTGCTCTAGGTGTTGGATGGGGCGGAGCTCCGGCTCACAATCTCTGTTCTAGGTGTTGGATGGGGCGGAGCTCTGGGCTCACAATCTCTGTTCTAGGTGTTGGATGTGGTTGAGCTCCGGGCTCACAATCTCTGTTCTAGGTGTTGGATGTGGTTGAGCTTCGGGCTCACAATCTCTGTTCTAGGTGTTGGATGGGGCGGAGCTCTGGCTCACAATCTCTGTTCTAGGTGTTGGATGTGGTTGAGCTCCAGGCTCACAATCTCTGTTCTAGGTGTTGGATGGGGCGGAGCTCCGGCTCACAATCTCTGTTCTAGGTGTTGGATGTGGTTGAGCTCCGGGATCACAATCTCTGTTCTAGGTGTTGGATGGGGCTGAGCTCCGGGCTCACAATCTCTGTTCTAGGTGTTGGATGGGGCGGAGCTCCGGCTCACAATCTCTGTTCTAGGTGTTGGATGGGGCGGAGCTCCGGCTCACAATAGGTGTTGGATGTGGTTGAGCTCCGGGCTCACAATCTCTGTTCTAGGAGTTGGATGTGGTTGAGCTCCGGGCTCACAATCTCTGTTCTAGGTGTTGGATGGGGCGGAGCTCTGGCTCACAATCTCTGATCTAGGTGTTGGATGGGGCGGAGCTCCGGCTCACAATCTCTGTTCTAGGTGTTGGATGTGGTTGAGCTCCGGGCTCACAATCTCTGTTCTAGGTGTTGGATGGGGCGGAGCTCTGGCTCACAATCTCTGTTCTAGGTGTTGGATGTGGTTGAGCTTCGGGCTCACAATCTCTGTTCTAGGTGTTGGATGGGGCGGAGCTCTGGCTCACAATCTCTGTTCTAGGTGTTGGATGTGGTTGAGCTCCGGGCTCACAATCTCTGTTCTAGGTGTTGGATGGGGCGGAGCTCTGGGCTCACAATCTCTGTTCTAGGTGTTGGATGTGGTTGAGCTCCGGGCTCACAATCTCTGCTCTAGGTGTTGGATGGGGCGGAGCTCCGGCTCACAATCTCTGTTCTAGGTGTTGGATGGGGCGGAGCTCTGGGCTCACAATCTCTGTTCTAGGTGTTGGATGTGGTTGAGCTCCGGGCTCACAATCTCTGTTCTAGGTGTTGGATGTGGTTGAGCTTCGGGCTCACAATCTCTGTTCTAGGTGTTGGATGGGGCGGAGCTCTGGCTCACAATCTCTGTTCTAGGTGTTGGATGTGGTTGAGCTCCGGGCTCACAATCTCTGTTCTAGGTGTTGGATGTGGTTGAGCTCCGGGCTCACAATCTCTGTTCTAGGTGTTGGATGTGGTTGAGCTCCGGGCTCACAATCTCTGTTCTAGGTGTTGGATGGGGCTGAGCTCCGGGCTCCCAATCTCTGTTCTAGGTGTTGGATGGGGCGGAGCTCTGGCTCACAATCTCTTACACTGTACGTATACTGTGTGATATTTCCCAGGCTGTTGCAGGCAGGTGACGCCGTCCTCCATATAACACGGTATAACACATGGCGGCTTCTCCCTGGATGTGAATAATGGATCTGGGTTCAGGATGGATGTTCTCTTCCGTCAGGCAGGTGCTGTGCATAGTGTGTCAGCATGAAGGGCACGGTGCCAGGTTCCCTGATGGTTGGCAGCCGCCATGCTCACCTCCACAGGCGGCAGGAAGTGCTGCAGCAGCCGGCTCCCTGCACGACTCCTTCTCCTCCTCAGCTGGATCCTGACGTCTCGCGGCCCCCTCCTGTTCTTAGCGGATTTCTTCCTAGCTTTGATTTGGTTCTCGGCCTGGTAGGGGTGACAGGACGGCTGCGGAGTTAATCAACTTAACTTTCTCCATCAGGTGGTGTAGTTACAGCTCAACCTCCGGAGGCCTCACATACAGCGACGATGCTTCTTCCATACACTGCAGCCATTCCTGTTCATCCTGAGCTTCCTGGTTCAGCACCATAGCTTCCTGCCTCCTCACCTTCCATCAGACGCCACTTCGGCCATCTGCCCGTCTCCTGCATCTTACGTACATGGTACCTTCCCTGCGGCGTTCCCCCTTTTTGTGAAATGTCATCCGCCTTAATTGCGCCTATTTAACATAATGCGATGTGGGGGGCAATGGTGTCTCTGGATAAATGGCGCATCTGCGGCGCCTCCTGTCAGGGTGAATAATGTGACTGTCATGTTACACGTGTGTTCATTACTGCCGTGATTTATAGAAATGATGGAAATGTATATGAATAGTGAGAGCGATGCGGCTGGGAGTCCGAGATGGAGCTGGGGGCACCGGACGGATGCGTCGGCTGTGTATGGGGGCGTCACTACGAATGTGAAGAACGTCTCATCTCCAGCAGGGGGCAGCAGCTGTATATGGGGGAGTCACTGTGATTGTGAAGAACGTCTCGTCTCCAGCAGGGGGCAGAACTCTGCACTTCCCATACCCCCTCAGCAGTAATACTGGATATGTGATATATGTTACTGTACAGTATAGCAGCATGTGGTGTATAATGTATAGTAACTGTATAACCCTGATAACACAGCAGCTGGATATGTGATATATAAGTTACTGTACAGTATAGCAGCATGTGGTGTATAATGTATAGTAACTGTATAACCCTGATAACACAGCAGCTGGATATGTGATATACAAGTTACTGTACAGTATAGCAGCATGTGGTGTATAATGTATAGTAACTGTATAACCCTGATAACACAGCAGCTGGATATGTGATATATAAGTTACTGTACAGTATAGCAATCAGCATGTGGTGTATAATGTATAGTAACTGTATAACCCTGATAACACAGCAGCTGGATATGTGATATACAAGTTACTGTACAGTATGGCAATCAGCATGTGGTATATAATGTATAGTAACTGTATAACCGTGACAATACAGCAGCAGCTGGATATGTGATATATGTTACTGTACAGTATAGCAATCAGCATGTGGTGTATAATGTATAGTAACTGTATAAACCTGATAACACAGCAGCTGGATATGTGATATATAAGTTACTGTACAGTATAGCAGCATGTGGTGTATAATGTATAGTAACTGTATAACCCTGATAACACTGCAGCAGCTGGATATGTGATATACAAGTTACTGTACAGTATAGCAGCATGTGGTGTATAATGTATAGTAACTGTATAACCCTGATAACACAGCAGCTGGATATGTGATATATAAGTTACTGTACAGTATAGCAGCATGTGGTGTATAATGTATAGTAACTGTATAACCCTGATAACACAGCAGCTGGATATGTGATATATAAGTTACTGTACAGTATAGCAATCAGCATGTGGTGTATAATGTATAGTAACTGTATAACCCTGATAACACAGCAGCAGCTGGATATGTGATATATAAGCTACTGTACAGTATAGCAATCAGCATGTGGTGTATAATGTATAGTAACTGTATAACCCTGATAACACAGCAGCTGGATATGTGATATATAAGTTACTGTACAGTATAGCAGCATGTGGTGTATAATGTATAGTAACTGTATAACCCTGATAACACAGCAGCTGGATATGTGATATATAAGTTACTGTACAGTATAGCAGCATGTGGTGTATAATGTATAGTAACTGTATAACCCTGATAACACAGCAGCACTTTGTAGATACAGAATGGAGCTGCAGATCCCCATAATGCAGTAGCGTAGTACAACAGGATAGAATAGAGGAGTAGGGCTGCTGTCAGAGGTCTGTGTGGTCACATGATTGGACTGCACCAGTGGTGAAGGGTGTGTGTTCAGAATTGACCAATCAGGAAGTGAGACTCACAGAGCTGTGCAGGAGGACGGTGACAGAAACTTTTCTTTACAGCAGTGTGAGTGGCTGAGTGTAAGTGCAGGCACATTATAGCAGCAGTGTGTATAGTTGAGTGTAAGTGCAGGCATATTATAGCAGCAGTGTGTATAGCTGAGTGTGAGTGCAGGCACATTATAGCAGCAGTGTGAATGGCGGAGTGTGAGTGCAGGCACATCATAGCAGGAATGGAGAGGATGGTAAGCACATGATTTGGAAGGTGAGGGAAACCATGGGCAGACCATGCCCCTCCCCCACTCCCCCTCCCAACAAATACAGGAAGCTCTTACACCAAAGCAATGCTCTTAAACCAAGTCACAATTTTGAAAAACTGTGATCTCTTCTTGCAAAACGCTCTCAATCCAAGTTACTCTTAAAGGGGAACTCCAGGTAGAGGTTAAAAAAAATGAAACTTCTGCAGAAGCATAACGCATTACTTACCTGTCTATCCCAGTTTTGAAACTACTAAAAATCCATTTGTTTGTGGGGTTTTTGCTCTGTTTTGTGTTTCTGTTCTTTCTGGTTTGGCATTTCCCAGAATGCAATGCTTTCCCTGATGTGATCATCACAGCCCTCACCCATTACAATCAGTAAAATTAGTGCAGCAGCTGCTTTTGTTCGGTCAGAGATGGTGAATCAGTCAGGGGATTGGGGGATCCAGCCCCGCCTCCTGTGACATCACGCCCCACCCCCTGTCTGCATCATCAGCAAGCACACACAATGTGAGTCTGAGGCATGGAAGATTTGTCTCCTGGGGGGGATAGCAGCAGGAGCAGGAGACAATGTGGATTTGCACAGGGGCCATTTTTTTCACTTCCTGGATTTCTATCAGCTACCAGTGTGGCAGAACCGCACAGATACGGTAATACATTGTATAGACACATCTATATAACTTATAATGTACTTTTAATAGAAAACAAGTTTTTCTTATCCGGAGTTCCCCTTTAAACCGAGGTACCACTGGTGGGTAGGAGGGCTAAGTTAGCGCTCATATATATATTCTCAGGCCACACCCACCACTGACCATATATGGGCTTACACCTCTCTCTCGCTCCCATCTCTCACACCCCTCAGTATCTCTTTCATCCCTGTCTCTCTCTCTCGTCCCCTTCTATCTCTGTCTATTTTGCTCCTCTGTCTCTCTCTCACCCCATCTCTCTCTCTGTCTTGCCCCTCTGTCTCTCTCTCACCCTCCTCTGTCTCTTGCCTCCCTCGTCTCTCTCTCTTGCGCCCCGTCTCTTTCTATTGCCCCTCTGTCTCTCTCACCCCTGTCTCTTTCTATTGCCCCTCGGTCTCTCTCCCGCCCCTGTCTCTTTCTATCACCCCCTCTGTCTCTCTTGGCCCTCTCTTTCTCTCGCACCCTCTCTCTCTTGCCCACTTTGTCTCTCTCAGCCCCCTCTATGTCTCTCTTTTCCCACTCTGTCTCTCTCTCGATCCCTCTATGTCTCTCTTGTCCCTCTCTGTCTCTCTCGGCCCCTTCTGTCTCTCTCGCCCCATCTGTCTCTCCCTCTTCCCCCTCTGTCTCTCTCTCTCGGCCCCTCTGTCTCTCTCTCTCTCTCACCCCTCTCTGTCTCTCTCTCTCTCATCCCCCTCTGTCCCTCTCTTGCCCCCTCTGTCTCTCTCTCTCATCCCCCTGTCTCTCTCTCTCTCGGCCCCCTGTATCTCTCTCTCTCATCCCCCTCTGTCTCTCTCGCCCCCCTCTGTCTCTCTCAGCCCCCTCTCTCTCGCTCCCCCCTCTGTCTCTCCCTCGCCCCCCTCTGTCTCTCTCTCTCGCCCCCCTCTGTCTTCCTCTGTCTCTCTCACTCCCCTTTGTGTCTCTCTCACCCCCCTCTGTCTCTACCTCGCCCCCTTCTGTCTCTCTCACCCCCCTCTGTCTCTACCTCGCCCCCCTCTGTCTCTCTCATCCCCCTCTGTCTCTCTCTCGCCCCTCTCTTTCTCTCAGCCCCTTCTCTCTCGCTCCACCCTCTGTCTCTCCCTCGCCCCCCTCTGTCTGTCTCTCCCTCGCCCCCCTCTGTCTCTCTCTCTCTCGCCCCCCTCTTTCTTCCTCTGTCTCATCTGTCTGTCTCACTCCCCTTTGTCTCTCTCTCACCCCCCTCTATCTCTCCCTCGCCCCCCTCTGTCTCTCTCTCTCTCAACCCCCTCTGTCTCTCTCTCGCCCCCCTCTGTCTCTCTCTCTCTCTCTCTCTCTCTCAACCCCCTCTGTCTCTCTCTCGCCCCCCTCTGTCTCTCATCCCCCTCTGTCTCTCCCTCGCCCCCTCTGTCTCTCTCTTTCTCTCGCCCCCCTCTGTCTTCCTCTGTCCCATCTGTCTCTCTCACTCCCCTTTGTCGCTCTCGCTCACCCCCTCTGTCTCTCCCTCACTCCCCTCCGTCTCTTTCTCTCACCCCCTCTGTCTCTCTCATCCCCCTCTGTCTCTCTCTCATCCCTCTCTCTCTCTCTCTCTCTCTCTCATCACCCTCTGTCTCTCTCTCGCCCCTCTCTTTCTCTCGGCCCCTTCTCTCTCGCTCCACCCTCTGTCTCTCCCTCGCCCCGTCTGTCTCTCTCTCGCCCCTCTCTCTCTCTCTCTTTGCCTCCTCTGTCTCTCGCCCCCTCTGTCTCTCTCTCGGCCCCCCTCTCTCTCTCTCGGCCTCCCTCCTGTCTCTCGGCCCCCCCTCTCTCTCTCTGCCTCCTCTGTCTCTCGCCCCCTCTGTCTCTCTCTCGGCCCTCCTCTCTCTCTCTCTCTCTCTCACCCCCCTCTGTCTCTCCCTCGCCCCCCTCTGTCTCTCCCTCGCCCCGTCTGTCTCTCTCTCGCCCCTCAATCTCTCTCTCTCTGCCTCCTCTGTCTCTCGCTCGGCCCCCCTCTCTCTCTCTTGGCCTCCCTCCTGTCTCTCGGCCCCCCCTCTCTCTCTCTGCCTCCTCTGTCTCTCGCCCCCTCTGTCTCTCTCTCGGCCCTCCTCTCTCTCTCTCTCTCTCTCTCTCTCTCTCTCGGCCTCCCTCCTGTCTCTCGGCCCCCCCTTCTCTCTCTCTCGCCCCCCCCCTCTCTCTCTCTCTGCCTCCTCTCTCTCTGCCTCCTCTCTCTCTCGGCCCCCTCTGTCTCTCCCTTGCCCCTCTCTGTCTCTCTCTCTCTCTCGGCCCCCTCTGTCTCTCTCTCTCTCTCGGCCCCCTCTGTCTCTCTCTCTCTCGGCCCCCCTCTGTCTCTCGCACTCTCCCCGGCTATCAGTGCAGCTCCAGATACGTTGGGGGTTCAGTCTCTTCTAATTTTAGTTCCTTCCTCCCACGTCATCCACTTTTAATTGAAAGCTTAATTAAAATGTGAGTTGTGAGCGCTGATCATCTGTTGTGTATGAGGGGCCCCCTCCCCCCGGCTCAGCATGCGGGGCCCGCCAGCTATGAGGAGGAGCCGCTCCCTCCATATGGTGTCAGCATGGCGGGAAATAACCTGACCCCTAGTGACCTCCGCAGCCCAAATATAAGTGACAGCGGTGTGCGGCCGGCGACATCTGACTGATGATCTGCTGAGACCACAAAATGCCGCCTGGCGTCTCCGATAACAAATAACCCACAATCCACCAGAGCGGCTGAAACAGCGAGGTGAGCACTTTGTAGTAATTGTGAAATATATCCTTCACCCCGGTGAGATGGTGATGTCAGATCCCCCTCCAGACATCTGTATTATGGGGATCACCCCCGCCCATCTGTATAATGGGGATCACCCCCCGCCCATCTGTATTATGGTGATCACCCCCGCCCATCTGTATAATGGGGATCACCCCCGCCCATCTGTATTATGGGGATCACCCCCGCCCATCTGTATTATGGGGATCACCCCCGCCCATCTGTATTATGGTGATCACCCCCGCCCATCTGTATTATGGGGATCACCCCCGCCCATCTGTATTATGGGGATCACCCCCGCCCATCTGTATAATGGGGATCACCCTCGCCCATCTGTATAATGGGGATCACCCCCGCCCATCTGTATTACTGTATTACGGGGATCACCCCCGCCCATCTGTATTATGGGGATCACCTCCGCCCATCTGTATTATGGAGATCACCTCCAGGCCCCGCCCATCTGTATTATGGGGATCACCCCCGCCCATCTGTGTTATGGTGATCACCCCCGCCCATCTGTATTATGGTGATCACCCCCGCCCATCTGTATTATGGTGATCACCCCCGCCCATCTGTATTATGGTGATCACCCCCGCCCATCTGTATTATGGTGATCACCCCCGCCCATCTGTATTATGGTGATCACCCCCGCCCATCTGTATTATGGGGATCACCCCCCGCCCATCTGTATTATGGTGATCACCCCCGCCCATCTGTATTATGGTGATCACCCCCGCCCATCTGTATTATGGTGATCACCCCCGCCCATCTGTATTATGGTGATCACCCCCGCCCATCTGTATTATGGTGATCACCCCCGCCCATCTGTATTATGGTGATCACCCCCGCCTATCTGTATTATGGGGATCACCCCCGCCCAGCTGGGTTATGGGGATCACCCCCGCCCATCTGTGTTATGGGGATCACCCCCGCCCATCTGTGTTATGGTGATCACCCCCGCCCATCTGTATTACGGTGATCACCCCCGCCCATCTGTATTATGGTGATCACCCCCGCCCATCTGTATTACTGTATTATGGGGATCACCCCCGCCCATCTGTGTTATGGTGATCACCCCCGCCCATCTGTATTACTGTATTATGGGGATCACCCCCGCCCATCTGTATTATGGGGATCACCCCCGCCCATCTGTATTATGGGGATCACCTCCGGGCCCTGCCCATCTGTATTATGGGGATCACCCCCGCCCATCTGTATTATGGGGATCACCCCCACCCATCTGTGTTATGGTGATCACCCCCGCCCATCTGTATTACTGTATTATGGGGATCACCCCCGCCCATCTGTATTATGGGGATCACCCCCGCCCATCTGTATTATGGTGATCACCCCCGCCCATCTGTATTATGGGGATCACCTCCGCCCATCTGTATTATGGAGATCACCTCCAGGCCCCGCCCATCTGTATTATGGGGATCACCCCCGCCCATCTGTGTTATGGTGATCACCCCCGCCCATCTGTATTATGGTGATCACCCCCGCCCATCTGTATTATGGTGATCACCCCCGCCCATCTGTATTATGGTGATCACCCCCGCCCATCTGTATTATGGTGATCACCCCCGCCCATCTGTATTATGGTGATCACCCCCGCCCATCTGTATTATGGGGATCACCCCCGCCCATCTGTATTATGGTGATCACCCCCGCCCATCTGTATTATGGTGATCACCCCCGCCCATCTGTATTATGGTGATCACCCCCGCCCATCTGTATTATGGTGATCACCCCCGCCCATCTGTATTATGGTGATCACCCCCGCCCATCTGTATTATGGTGATCACCCCCGCCTATCTGTATTATGGGGATCACCCCCGCCCATCTGTGTTATGGGGATCACCCCCGCCCATCTGTGTTATGGGGATCACCCCCGCCCATCTGTGTTATGGTGATCACCCCCGCCCATCTGTATTACGGTGATCACCCCCGCCCATCTGTATTATGGTGATCACCCCCGCCCATCTGTATTACTGTATTATGGGGATCACCCCCGCCCATCTGTGTTATGGTGATCACCCCCGCCCATCTGTATTATGGGGATCACCCCCGCCCATCTGTATTATGGGGATCACCTCCGGGCCCCGCCCATCTGTATTATGGGGATCACCCCCGCCCATCTGTATTATGGGGATCACCCCCACCCATCTGTGTTATGGTGATCACCCCCGCCCATCTGTATTACTGTATTATGGGGATCACCCCCGCCCATCTGTATTATGGGGATCACCCCCGCCCATCTGTATTATGGGGATCACCTCCGGGCCCTGCCCATCTGTATTATGGGGATCACCCCCGCCCATCTGTATTATGGGGATCACCCCCACCCATCTGTGTTATGGTGATCACCCCCGCCCATCTGTATTACTGTATTATGGGGATCACCCCCGCCCATCTGTATTATGGGGATCACCCCCGCCCATCTGTATTATGGGGATCACCCCCGCCCATCTGTATTACTGTATTATGGGGATCACCCCCGCCCATCTGTATTATGGGGATCACCCCCGCCCATCTGTATTATGGGGATGTCCGTTGTGAGGAGCCCGTGGCTGCTCACAACGGACATCGCAGAGACTTTTCATAGACAGGAGACACGAAAACTTAAGCAAAGTCACAAAGTCTTTTCAACAGTTCCTGCCAGTGACCAGGCGGTAAGTGCGGGAGAGTTGTGTGGAGTCCAGTCCTGTGCCGCACTGAGGGATGACTACTAATTATCCTAACCCCTCCCCTTTGCCAGATAATTTTAGAATATTCTCCAATGTTCTGGATGTCTTCACCTGTTTCTGCCAGTAGATGGCGGCAAAGAGAACCTACAAGCTGAATGTGTGTATGTATGTGTGTGTGTCAGTGTGCATGTGTGTGTTTGTTTATATGTATCTGTATGTATGTGTGTATTTGTGTGTGTATATGTATCCAGTAAGTTTATATGTGTGTATATGTATCTGTATGTATGTATGTATGTATGTGTGTATGTTTATATGTGTGTGTGTATATGTATATGTATGTATGTGTGTTTATATGTATCTGTATGGATGCATGTGTCTGTGTGTGTATGTATGTATGTATGTATGTGTATGTCTATATGTGTGTATATGTGTATCTGTGTGTATGTATTTGTGTATGTATCTGTGTTTATGTATGTGTGTCAGTGTGTGTGTGCATGTGTGTGTGTGTGTATATATATATATATATATATATATATATATATATATATATGTATATATGTATCTGTTTGTATAGGTATGTGTGTATATATGTATGTGTTTGTATGTATGTGTGTCTGTGTGTATGTATGTGTGCATATGTGTGTGTATATATGTATCTGTGTGTATATATATATATGTATATATGTATCTGTGTGTATATGTATGTGTGTATATATGTATCTGTGTGTATGTATGTGTGTGAGTATGTATCTGTGTGTGTGTGTGTGTATGTATGTATGTATGTAATGTGTGTGTGTGTGTGTGTGTGTGTGTATGTATGTGTATGGCGCCATTGCTCTGCTGACAGTCATCTCTCATGTCCTCCCTATAGACATGAATGGCATGGCCAAACCTGATAATAATATTCTGCATTTATATAGCGCCAACATATTCTGCAGCGCTTTACATATCAGAGGGAACATGTACAAACAAAGTCAGAATAATAATCCGCAGTGTAAAGTGCTGAATATATTTTACCAGCACATTCTCCGAGATGAGATTCAGCTCCTCCAGAACGGGTCTTAAATAATGTCATTTCCATGGAAAAATGACAGTCGGAAAGGTCGCGGTTAATATTGCGTCGTCCCTGGGAAGGAATGTGGAAGGATTTACCATATAATTAACTGTAAGACAATGGTGTCAGGCTCCCTGTCTATCGCTCCATGCCTGGTCCTGTACGAAGAATCCGCCACTCCTTATAATAAGGGACCAGCCGAATCGCAACGTCTGACATGTATTTAACTACAGAGTAAAATCTGCATCTCTGGATGACAATGTTGTATAGATATTCCTCTAGTAGACTCTTCAAGCCCATCTCCATTAGTTATAGATTAACTCTCGCTCCACACACAGGGTATAACCTTCATGTCTCCACTCGTCTCTGCCCCTTATCTGGCGTGTTCAGACTGTGCAGCACGGAGAGCAGCGGATGGTATAGCATCATCCAGTGACCACTCCAGTGCAGGTGGAGGAAGAGGAGCTCTGATGATGTAACACTCCATATATGGTAATCGTCCTTATCTAGACTGCCCATATATGGATTGTTACATCATCAGTGTCTCCCCAGGGCTTCCCTTCTAGGAGCGGGCAGTATATACAGTGCTACACCTTGCAGCCTCCCATAGTATACTTCCAATAAAAGACCAAAATGTTATGTGTATGGGGCTGAGGGTGCACGGATGCTGCTATCAGCTAGATGATACATGTTCTGAGAGATTTTGGATGATTTCCTCCATTGCACTGGTTGTATACACAGTGGAGTCCCATTACTGTAACCAGTGTGCGGTAAGGACTACAGCTATATGTGCCAGGCGTGACTCTATAAGGTCCTGGTAGGTGTCACAGGTATCTGGAGCCATGCTGACTGCATCCCACAGACGCTGGAGGTTAGGAGGGAGAGGATCCACAGAGCCAACCCAGCCATCGAGATGTTTCCACAAATGATCAGTTGGGTTCAATTCTGGGGAATCAGTGGTCTTGCTTGATCATCCTCTTATAACCAACATTAGGCATTTTTAACCGTGTGACTTGTCTCATTGTCTTGTTGGAAGATCCCATCCATCCCGGTTAGGGACAGTCAGCATGTATGAGTGTATGTGATCTGTAAGGGTGGATTCATACCAAGATCAGTGACAGTGCCTCATGGTCAAGTGGCCCAGAGAATGTGACAATGACATCCCTCCGACCATAACATGTTTCCCACCTGAGATGCCAACAGCAATAAGTTCCATGAAGCAGAAAATGTAACTCATCAGAAAAGACAACCCTTTGCCAACCAGCGGAGAAGACAACCCTTTACCAACCAGGGGAGAAGACAGCCCTTTACCAACCAGCGGAGAAGACAACCCTTTACTGATCATCAGAGAAGACAGCCCTTTACCAACCAGAAGACAGCCCTTTACCAACCAGTGGAGAAGACAACCCTTTACCAACCAGAAGACAACCCTTTACCAACCAAAGGAGAAGACAACCCTTTGCCAACCAGCAGAGGAGACAACCCTTTACCAACCAGGGGAGAAGACAGCCCTTTACCAACCAGTGGAGAAGACATCCCTTTACCAACCACAAGACAACCCTTTACCAACCAAAGGAGAAGACAACCCTTTACCAACCAGAAGACAACCCTTTACCAACCAGCGGAAAAGACAACCCTTTACCAACCAGAAGACAACCCTTTACCAACCAGCAGAGAAGACAACCCTTTACCAACCAGAAGACAACCCTTTACCGACCAGCAGAGAAGACAACCCTTTACCAACCAGAAGACAACCCTTTACCAACCAGCGGAGAAGACAACCCTTTACCAACCAGAAGACAACCCTTTACTAACCAGCAGAGAAGACAACCCTTTACCAACCAGCGGAGAAGACAACCCTTTACCAACCAGAAGACAACCCTTTACCAACCAGCGGAGAAGACAACCCTTTACCAACCAGCGGGGAAGACAACCCTTTACCAACCAGAAGACAACCCTTTACCAACCAGAAAACAACCCTTTACCGACCAGCGAAGAAAACAACCCTTTACCAACCAGAAGACAACCCTTTACCAACCAGTGGAGAAGACAACCCTTTACCGACCAGCGGAGAAGACAGCCCTTTACCAATCAGAAGACAACCCTTTACCGACCAGCGGAGAAAACAACCCTTTACCAACCAGCGGAGAAGACAGCCCTTTACCAACCAGTGGAGAAGACAACCCTTTACCAACCAGAAGACAACCCTTTACCAACCAGAAGACAACCCTTTACCAACCAAAGGAGAAGACAACACTTTGCCAACCAGCGGAGGAGACAACCCTTTACCAACCAGGGGAGAAGACAGCCCTTTACCAACCAGTGGAGAAGACATCCCTTTAACAACCACAAGACAACCCTTTACCAACCAGAAGAGAAGACAACCCTTTACCAACCAGAAGACAACCCTTTACCAACCAGCGAAGAAGACAACCCTTTACCAACCAGCGGAGAAGACAACCCTTTACCAACCAGAAGACAACCCTTTACCGACCAGCAGAGAAGACAACCCTTTACCAACCAGAAGACAACCCTTTACCAACCAGCGGAGAAGACAACCCTTTACCAACTAGAAGACAACCCTTTACCAACCAGCAGAGAAGACAACCCTTTACCAACCAGCGGAGAAGACAACCCTTTACCAACCAGAAGACAACCCTTTACCAACCAGCGGAGAAGACAACCCTTTACCAACCAGTGGGAAGACAACCCTTCACCAACCAGAAGACAACCCTTTACCAACCAGAAAACAACCCTTTACCGACCAGCGGAGAAAACAACCCTTTACCAACCAGAAGACAACCCTTTACCAACCAGTGGAGAAGACAACCCTTTACCGACCAGCGGAGAAGACAGCCCTTTACCAATCAGAAGACAACCCTTTACCGACCAGCGGAGAAAACAACCCTTTACCAACCAGCGGAGAAGACAGCCCTTTACCAACCAGTGGAGAAGACAACCCTTTACCAACCAGAAGACAACCCTTTACCAACCAAAGGAGAAGACAACCCTTTGCCAACCAGCGGAGGAGACATCCCTTTACCAACCAGGGGAGAAGACAGCCCTTTACCAACCAGCGGAGAAGACAACCCTTTACCAACCAGAAGACAACCCTTTACCGACCAGCAGAGAAGACAACCCTTTACCAACCAGAAGACAACCCTTTACCAACCAGCGGAGAAGACAACCCTTTACCAACCAGAAGACAACCCTTTACCAACCAGCAGAGAAGACAACCCTTTACCAACCAGAAGACAACCCTTTACCAACCAGCGGAGAAGACAACCCTTTACCAACCAGCAGGGAAGACAACCCTTTACCAACCAGAAGACAACCCTTTACCAACCAGAAAACAACCCTTTACCGACCAGCGGAGAAAACAACCCTTTACCAACCAGAAGACAACCCTTTACCAACCAGCGAAGAAGTCAACCCTTTACCAACCAGCGGAGAAGACAACCCTTTACCAACCAGAAGACAACCCTTTACCGACCAGCAGAGAAGACAACCCTTTACCAACCAGAAGACAACCCTTTACCAACCAGAAGACAACCCTTTACCAACCAGCAGAGAAGACAACCCTTTACCAACCAGAAGACAACCCTTTACCAACCAGCAGAGAAGACAACCCTTTACCAACCAGAAGACAACCCTTTACCAACCAGAAGACAACCCTTTACCAACCAGCAGAGAAGACAACCCTTTACCAACCAGCGGAGAAGACAACCCTTTACCAACCAGCAGAGAAGACAACCCTTTACCAACCAGAAGACAACCCTTTACCAACCAGCGGAGAAGACAACCCTTTACCAACCAGCAGGGAAGACAACCCTTTACCAACCAGAAGACAACCCTTTACCAACCAGAAAACAACCCTTTACCGACCAGCGGAGAAAACAACCCTTTACCAACCAGAAGACAACCCTTTACCAACCAGCGAAGAAGTCAACCCTTTACCAACCAGCGGAGAAGACAACCCTTTACCAACCAGAAGACAACCCTTTACCGACCAGCAGAGAAGACAACCCTTTACCAACCAGAAGACAACCCTTTACCAACCAGAAGACAACCCTTTACCAACCAGCAGAGAAGACAACCCTTTACCAACCAGAAGACAACCCTTTACCGACCAGCAGAGAAGACAACCCTTTACCAACCAGAAGACAACCCTTTACCAACCAGAAGACAACCCTTTACCAACCAGCAGAGAAGACAACCCTTTACCAACCAGCGGAGAAGACAACCCTTTACCAACCAGCAGAGAAGACAACCCTTTACCAACCAGAAGACAACCCTTTACCAACCAGCGGAGAAGACAACCCTTTACCAAGCAGCAGGGAAGACAACCCTTTACCAACCAGAAGACAACCCTTTACCAACCAGAAAACAACCCTTTACCGACCAGCGGAGAAAACAACCCTTTACCAACCAGAAGACAACCCTTTACCAACCAGCGAAGAAGTCAACCCTTTACCAACCAGCGGAGAAGACAACCCTTTACCAACCAGAAGACAACCCTTTACCGACCAGCAGAGAAGACAACCCTTTACCAACCAGAAGACAACCCTTTACCAACCAGAAGACAACCCTTTACCAACCAGCAGAGAAGACAACCCTTTACCAACCAGAAGACAACCCTTTACCGACCAGCAGAGAAGACAACCCTTTACCAACCAGAAGACAACCCTTACCAACCAGAAGACAACCCTTTACCAACCAGCAGAGAAGACAACCCTTTACCAACCAGCGGAGAAGACAACCCTTTACCAACCAGAAGACAACCCTTTACCAACCAGCGGAGAAGACAACCCTTTACCAACCAGCAGGGAAGACAACCCTTTACCAACCAGAAGACAACCCTTTACCAACCAGAAAACAACCCTTTACCGACCAGCGGAGAAAACAACCCTTTACCAACCAGAAGACAACCCTTTACCAACCAGCGAAGAAGTCAACCCTTTACCAACCAGCGGAGAAGACAACCCTTTACCAACCAGAAGACAACCCTTTACCGACCAGCAGAGAAGACAACCCTTTACCAACCAGAAGACAACCCTTTACCAACCAGAAGACAACCCTTTACCAACCAGCAGAGAAGACAACCCTTTACCAACCAGAAGACAACCCTTTACCGACCAGCAGAGAAGACAACCCTTTACCAACCAGAAGACAACCCTTTACCAACCAGAAGACAACCCTTTACCAACCAGCAGAGAAGACAACCCTTTACCAACCAGCGGAGAAGACAACCCTTTACCAACCAGAAGACAACCCTTTACCAACCAGCGGAGAAGACAACCCTTTACCAACCAGCAGGGAAGACAACCCTTTACCAACCAGAAGACAACCCTTTACCAACCAGAAAACAACCCTTTACCGACCAGCGGAGAAAACAACCCTTTACCAACCAGAAGACAACCCTTTACCAACCAGTGGAGAAGACAACCCTTTGCCGACCAGCGGAGAAGACAGCCCTTTACCAATCAGAAGACAACCCTTTACCGACCAGCGGAGAAAACAACCCTTTACCAACCAGCGGAGAAGACAGCCCTTTACCAACCAGCGGAGAAGACAACCCTTTACCAACCAGCGGAGAAGACAGCCCTTTACCAACCAGCAGAGAAGATGGCCCTTTACCAACCAGCAGAGAAGACAACCCTTTACCAACCAGAAGACAACCCTTTACCGACCAGCGGAGAAAACAACCCTTTACCAATCACCGGAGAAAGAAGACAACCCTTTACAAACCAATGGAGAACACAGTTCTTTACTGACCAATCCCAATACTGCCAGGAATTTTGAAGCCTACTCTGCCAATACAACTTGGTTATCAGAGGATCAGCGACCATCCATCTGCTCTGGAGCCCCATACACAGCAGGGATCACTGATCTGTTGTGTTACACAGGTACCCCTGGGTCATTATGGCAATGAGCTGTTAGTACATAACCACGACGTCCCTACATGACAGGTTACTGCTCTCAGCTTTCTGTTAACCGGTCACACACATTTTGTTGATCACTAGGATCGCCAGTGATCACCTGTAAGGAATCAGACAGCAAGGGGTCATTTTCCCTGCAGCGCCACCTCAGGAGAAGCCAAGCATTGCAGAGTTCCTGTGTTATCCATAATCATGCTGGGTCCCCCAGACACCAATAATTCGGGGTCCTGGGGTCCCCATCTATTAACTCTTTAGTTCTTAGTAGTTTATAGTATATAGACCAGATAAACCCTGTACTAGTTTCCCAATCCTGACAGCAAAATTACAAAATTACTGCATGAAGCAGCGCTGCAGATGATCGCACCAGCTAAGAGTATATTCTATATAAGAGTGGCTTCCGGTATAAGTGGCATGAAGCAGCGCTGCAGATGATCGCACCAGCTAAGAGTATATTCTATATAAGAGTGGCTTCCGGTATAAGTGGCATGAAGCAGCGCTGCAGATGATCGCACCAGCTAAGAGTATATTCTATATAAGAGTGGCTTCCGGTATAAGTGGCATGAAGCAGCGCTGCAGATGATCGCACCAGCTAAGAGTATATTCTATATAAGAGTGGCTTCCGGTATAAGTGGCATGATGCAGCGCTGCAGATGATCGCACCAGCTAAGAGTATATTCTATATAAGAGTGGCTTCCGGTATAAGTGGCATGAAGCAGCGCTGCAGATGATCGCACCAGCTAAGAGTATATTTTATATACAAGTATCTTCCAGTATAAGTGGCATGAAGCAGCGCTGCAGATGATTGCACCAGCTAAGAGTATATTCTATATACAAGTATCTTCCAGTATAAGTGGCAAGAAGCAGCGCTGCAGATGATTGCACCAGGTAAGAGTATATTCTATATACAAGTATCTTCCAGTATAAGTGGCATGAAGCAGCGCTGCAGATGATTGCACCAGGTAAGAGTATATTCTATATACAAGTATCTTCCAGTATAAGTGGCATGAAGCAGCGCTGCAGATGATTGCACCAGGTAACAGTATATTCTATATACAAGTGGCTTCCAGGATAAGTGGCATGAAGCAGCGCTGCAGATGATTGCACCAGGTAAGAGTATATTCTATATACAAGTGGCTTCCAGGATAAGTGGCATGAAGCAGCGCTGCAGATGATTGCACCAGGTAAGAGTATATTCTATATACAAGTATCTTCCAGTATAAGTGGCATGAAGCAGCGCTGCAGATGATTGCACCAGGTAAGAGTATATTCTATATACAAGTATCTTCCGGTATAAGTGGCGTGAAGCAGCGCTGCAGATGATTGCACCAGGTAAGAGTATATTCTATATACAAGTGGCTTCCAGGTAGGGCTGGGCGATTAATCGAATTAATTCGATTAATCGCCCAGACAGTTAGAATCGATTAGATTTTTTGTGAAAATCGTAAATTCGATTTTCACAAAAAATCATTGCGGGCGGCGCGGTAAAGTGTCGGGTCCGGAGAGAGTTGCAGGACGGCGCGGTGAGGTGAAGGGCCGGCGGTCAGGAGAGATGTGGTATCGGCGGCTCCAGCCTCTTCACAGAGCCGCGGCTGCCCGCTGTACAGCTCCAGGACCCGCAGCGACGTTCTCTCCTTCTGCTGCGATCCCTGCCGCCTCCTCCACAGAACAGGACCTGCACGTGTGACAGTAAGAGAGCGGGACGCAGCTCAGCGCGGCACTAACGTGTAAGGGGCGGGAGAGGTCAGCCGCGGCTCTGTGAAGAGGCTGGAGCCGCCGATACCACATCTCTCCTGACCGCCGGCCCTGCACCTCACCGCGCAGTCCTGACACTTTACCACGCCTGCCTAGTCCCCCTCAGCTGCCCCATACCCCCTCAGTGTCCCCTCAGCTGCCCCATACCCCCTCAGTGTCCCCTCAGCTGCCCCATACCCCCTCAGTGTCCCCTCAGCTGCCCCATACCCCCTCAGTGTCCCCTCAGCTGCCCCATACCCCCTCAGTGTCCCCTCAGCTGCCCCATACCCCCTCAGCTGCCCCATACCCCTCAGTGTCCCCTCAGCTGCCCCATACCCCTGAGTGACCCCCAGCCGGCTTCATATCCCTCAGTGACCCCCAGCCTGCCCCATACCCCTCAGTGTCCCCTCAGCTGCCCCATACCCCCTCAGTGTCCCCTCAGCTGCCCCATACCCCCTCAGTGTCCCCTCAGCTGCCCCATACCCCCTCAGTGTCCCCTCAGCTGCCCCATACCCCCTCAGTGTCCCCTCAGCTGCCCCATACCCCCTCAGCTGCCCCATACCCCTCAGTGTCCCCTCAGCTGCCCCATACCCCTGAGTGACCCCCAGCCGGCTTCATATCCCTCAGTGACCCCCAGCCTGCCCCATACCCCTCAGTGACCCCCAGCCTGCCCCATACCCCTCAGTGACCCCCAGCCTGCCTCATACCCCTCAGTGACCCCCAGCCTGCCCCATACCCCTCAGTGTCCCCTCAGCTGCCCCATACCCCTCAGTGACCCCCAGCCTGCCCCATACCCCTCAGTGACCCCCAGCCTGCCCCATACCCCTCAGTGACCCCCAGCCTGCCCCATACCCCTCAGTGTCCCCTCAGCTGCCCCATACCCCTCAGTGACCCCCAGCCTGCCTCATACCCCTCAGTGACCCCCAGCCTGCCCCATACCCCTCAGTGACCCTTAGCCTGCCCCATACCCCTCAGTGACCCCCAGCCTGCCCCATACCCCTCAGTGACCCCCAGCCTGCCTCATACCCCTCAGTGACCCCCAACCTGCCTCATACCCCTCAGTGACCCCCAGCCTGCCCCATACCCACTCAGTGACCCCCAGTCCACCCCATACCCCCTCAGTAGTACTACTACCACACTCCTCATCTTTACCTGTACTATTACACCCCTTATCCACTATACCCTCACTACTACTCCCTACCTAGATGAAGGCACAAAGAAGATCGCCTATACTATATGGGGGCACAGAGTACATAGGGCACATATTTGGGAAAACTACTTATATGGGGCACACAATGTGTTTGTCTACTACATGGGGGCACAGGAGGAGCACTGTTACACTGGGAAACAATATAGTTGTCTCAAACGTCAATAAAATCGTATCTGATGCTGCAGGGAGAAAAATGTCCTATTTATTTAGCAAAAACAAAAAAATCGAGATTTAAATCGAGAATCGTCCAAAATTTTTTAAAAATCGAGATTTTATTTTTTGGCCATATCGCCCAGCCCTACTTCCAGGATAAGTGGCATGAAGTAGCGCTGCAGATGATTGCACCAGGTAAGAGTATATTCTATATACAAGTGGCATGAAGCAGCGCTGCAGATGATTGCACCAGGTAGGAGTATATTCTATATACAAGTGGCTTCCAGTATAAGTGGCATGAAGCAGCGCTGCAGATGATTGCACCAGGTAAGAGTATATTCTATATACAAGTATCTTCCGGTATAAGTGGCATGAAGCAGCGCTGCAGATGATTGCACCAGGTAGGAGTATATTCTATATACAAGTATCTTCCAGTATAAGTGGCATGAAGCAGCGCTGCAGATGATTGCACCAGGTAAGAGGAGTCCATAGTGCAGCTGAGGATGGAGCGCAGGACAGGGGCTGAGAGATGTCTGTATATGAGAGATAGAATTCAGCCTGAGAGGAGACGGAGCTGTATGTGTCACTGTGATAAGCAGCAAACAATCGCCATGTGAGCAGAATGTGGAGACGCCACACCTCACCAAAGGCACAATCCATATGGAGACGCCGCCTGCTGCTGCCGCTGCTGCCCATTGCCATTCAGGCAGCCAAGACGTCCTGGACCATCAGCGTGACTGGTTACAGCCCCAGTGCATTGTTACTTGGTCCCCCCCCCCAAGGATTCTTCATGAAGCATCCATAGAACAGCACAATGTACCAAAGGGGCCTGAGGGGACGGAGCCAAGAAATCCAACGCATTATTATATCCAGGACGGAGAACTCGTGATGCACGGCCTAAATATAACCACCTGGGTACAGGTCACAGCATGGCCCCATAGCAAGAGAACAAGCTGTGCTGTAGTGTAAAGTATAGGGGGAAGCATGGCCCCATAGCAAGAGAACAAGCTGTGCTGTAGTGTAAAGTATAGGGGAAAGCCCCATAGCAAGAGAACAAGCTGTGCTGTAGTGTAAAGTATAGGGGGAAGCATGGCCCCATAGCAAGAGAACAAGCTGTGCTGTAGTGTAAAGTATAGGGGAAAGCAAGGCCCCATAGCAAGAGAACAAGCTGTGCTGTAGTGTAAAGTATAGGGGAAAGCAAGGCCCCATAGCAAGAGAACAAGCTGTGCTGTAGTGTAAAGTATAGGGGAAAGCATGGCCCCATAGCAAGAGAACAAGCTGTGCTGTAGTGTAAAGTATAGGGAAAAACATGGCCCCATAGCAAGAGAACAAGCTGTGCTGTAGTGTAAAGTATAGGGGAAAGCATGGCCCCATAGCAAGAGAACAAGCTGTGCTGTAGTGTAAAGTATAGGGGAAAGCATAGCCCCATAGCAAGAGAACAAGCTGTGCTGTAGTGTAAAGTATAGGGGAAAGCCCCATAGCAAGAGAACAAGCTGTGCTGTAGTGTAAAGTATAGGGGAAAGCATAGCCCCATAGCAAGAGAACAAGCTGTGCTGTATTGTAAAGTATAGGGGAAAGCATGGCCCCATAGCAAGAGAACAAGCTGTGCTGTAGTGTAAAGTATAGGGGAAAGCCCCATAGCAAGAGAACAAGCTGTGCTGTAGTGTAAAGTATAGGGGAAAGCCCCATAGCAAGAGAACAAGCTGTGCTGTAGTGTAAAGTATAGGGGAAATCCCCATAGCAAGAGAACAAGCTGTGCTGTAGTGTAAAGTATAGGGGAAAGAAGTAAGAGCCTGTCCCTCTCCAGAGCTGCCCTGCACGATGTATAATGAAGTCATGTACAGTATAGTGATCCCATCCCCCCTATCCAGTAGATGAGGGGTGCCCTTGATGTGCAGGTTGGCCCAGCTGGTGGCTGTCACTGGCAGGGGGCCCCCATTCCTGCCACCTCTTCTATATCATGTGAAGTGTTAAGGATGTGGGATGATTCCGGCCGTAATATGTAACATGAACGTCCCCGATCCATCTCTCCACAATCACCTCCAGCACATCTGTGCGCTCTGTCATTGACCTCAATTCTCCTCTGCTTGTTGTGTGACATTAGTCCATTCTAATTCTCTGTGAAGGTTGAGTGTTTCATCATGTCCTAAAGAGAGAGAGGCCGGAGGACTGGGGCTATATACAGCTAGAGCCGGATGGTATACAGCACTGTGCAAAAGGTATAGGCAGATAATATGCCGGAGGGGCCCAGGTTATACCAGCTGTACATATGTAATTATATACAGTATATATCCAGGTTATACCAGCTGTACATATATAATTATATACAGTATATACCCAGGTTATACCAGCTGTACATATATAATTATATACAGTATATACCCAGGTTATACCAGCTGTACATATATAATTATATACAGTATATACCCAGGTTATACCAGCTGTACATATATAATTATATACTGTGTGTACCCAGGTTATACAAGCTATACATATGTAATTATATACAGTATATATCCCGGTTATACCAGATGTACATATATAATTATATACAGTATATACCCAGGTTATATCAGCTGTACATATATAATTATATACTGTGTGTACCCAGGTTATACCAGCTGTACATATATAATTATATACACTATATACTCAGGTTATACCAGCTGTACATATATAATTATATACAGTATATTCCCAGGTTATACCAGCTGTACATATATAATTATATACAGTATATACCCAGGTTATACCAGCTGTACATATATAATTATATACAGTATATACCCAGGTTATACCAACTGTACATATATAATTATATACTGTGTGTACCCAGGTTATACCAGCTGTACATATATAATTATATACAGTATATACCCAGGTTATACCAGCTGTACATATATAATTATATACAGGAGATCCCCAGGTTATACCAGCTGTATATTTATAATTATATGCACTATATACCCAGGTTATACCAGCTGTACATATATAATTATATACTGTGTGTACCCAGGTTATACCAGCTGTACATATATAATTATATACTGTGTGTACCCAGGTTATACCAGCTGTACATATATAATTATATACAGTATATACCCAGGTTATACCAGCTGTACATATATAATTATATACAGTATATACCCAGGTTATACCAGCTGTATATTTATAATTATATACAGTATATACCCAGGTTATACCAGCTGTACATATATAATTATATACTGTGTGTACCCAGGTTATACCAGCTGTACATATGTAATTATATACAGGAGATCCCCAGGTTATATCAGCTGTACATATGTAATTATATACGGTGTGTACCCAGTTTATACCAGCAGTAGACAGCAATGGCAGCATTGGTTCTGAAGGATACATTGTTGGATACAGGGTATCACAGGTGTATCTGAGCTGCACAGTGTATGGAGGTGTAATTATTGGGGATGAAGCTCCTGCTGGTTGCTGCTTCTCCCGCTGGGATGGCTCCATGAGCAGCCGTATAATCTGTGGCTTCTCCTCCTCCTCCTCCTCCTCCTCCTCCTCCTCCTCCTCCTCGCGCTTTCAGCGTCAGATTAGCGTTGCTTTCTCCGGGCTTCATAGACAGAATATGGGCCCTAATGTTATGTATTTATGCCGGAAGATTCTATTATCCGGGACGGAGCTGAAGTCACTGCTGCGATTCCTGAACGTTTCCCAGAATTATTCTCAACATTAATATGGAAATGCGTCGTACTGGATCCCAGTGCAGGGAATGGAGGCGCAACTGGGAGCGTGCCGAGGTGCAGGGGACGTGCTCTGTGTACTGCCGCTCTGTGACACCTTCATTGCAGATATCTAGGATGTGGGGGTCAGCTTCAAGGGGAGATCCATGATTACCAATCACTATATAATAATCTAATCTGTTCTCATTCTTCACCATTTTCTGCTGCTCCTCACAGCTGGGATATTGCTGCAACTATATCACCTGGACAATGCTCTGCGAGCTAACACATCAGCAGCACCAGCTACTCTCTGAAAGTTTGCTACAATGTATCAAGTGTAAAAAAATACTCTGGTATATAACCTACAGCAGAGACAGCAGGGAGATATAACCTACAGCAGAGACAGCAGGGATATATAACCTACAGCAGAGACAGCAGGGAGATATAACCTACAGCAGAGACAGCAGGGAGATATAACCTACAGCAGAGACAGCAGGGAGATATAACCTACAGCAGAGACAGCAGGGAGATATAACCTACAGCAGAGACCGCAGGGAGATATAACCTACAGCAGAGACAGCAGGGAGATATAACCTACAGCAGAGACAGCAGGGAGATATAACCTACAGCAGAGACAGCAGGGAGATATAAGCTACAGCAGAGACAGCAGGGAGATTTAACCTACAGCAGAGACAGCAGGGAGATATAACCTACAGCAGGGGGAGCAGGGAGATATAACCTACAGCAGAGACAGCAGGGAGATATAAGCTACAGCAGAGACAGCAGGGAGATTTAACCTACAGCAGAGACAGCAGGGAGATATAACCTACAGCAGGGGGAGCAGGGAGATATAACCTACAACAGAGACAGCAGGGAGATATAACCTACAGCAGAGACAGCAGGGAGATATAACCTACAGCAGAGACAGCAGGGAGATATAACCTACAGCAGAGACAGCAGGGAGATATAACCTACAGCAGAGACAGCAGGGAGATATAACCTACAGCAGAGACCGCAGGGAGATATAACCTACAGCAGAGACAGCAGGGAGATATAACCTACAGCAGAGACAACAGGGAGATATAAGCTACAGCAGAGACAGCAGGGAGATATAACCTACAGCAGAGACAGCAGGGAGATATAACCTACAGCAGGGGGAGCAGGGAGATATAACCTACAGCAGGGGGAGCAGGGAGATATAAGCTACAGCAGAGACCGCAGGGAGATATAACCTACAGCAGAGACAGCAGTGAGATATAACCTACAGCAGAGACAGCAGTGAGATATAAGCTACAGCAGGGGGAGCAGGGAGATATAACCTACAGCAGACATCAGGGAGATATAACCTACAGCAGAGACAGCAGGGAGATATAAGCTACAGCAGGGACAGCAGGGAGATATAACCTACAGCAGAGACAGCAGGGAGATATAACCTACAGCAGACATCAGGGAGATATAACCTACAGCAGAGACAGCAGCGAGATATAAGCTACAGCAGAGACAGCAGGGAGATATAACCTACAGCAGAGAAAGCAGGGAGATATAACCTACAGCAGGGGGAGCAGGGAGATATAACCTACAGCAGAGACAGCAGGGAGATATAACCTACAGCAGAGACAGCAGGGAGATATAACCTACAGCAGAGACAGCAGGGATATATAACCTACAGCAGAGACCGCAGGGAGATATAACTTACAGCAGAGACAGCAGGGAGATATAACCTACAGCAGGGGGAGCAGGGAGATATAACTAACAGCAGAGACAGCAGGGAGATATAACCTACAGCAGATACAGCAGGGAGATATAGCCTACAGCAGAGACAGCAGGGAGATATAACCTACAGCAGAGACCGCAGGGAGATATAACCTACAGCAGAGACAGCAGGGATATATAACCTACAGCAGAGACAGCAGGGAGATATAAGCTACAGCAGAGACAGCAGGGAGATATAACCTACAGCAGAGACAGCAGGGAGATATAACCTACAGCAGAGACAGCAGGGAGATATAACCTACAGCAGAGACAGCAGGGAGATATAACCTACAGCAGAGACAGCAGGGAGATATAAGCTACAGCAGAGACAGCAGGGAGATATAACCTACAGCAGAGACAGCAGGGAGATATAACCTACAGCAGAGACAGCAGGGAGATATAACCTACAGCAGAGACAGCAGGGAGATATAAGCTACAGCAGAGACAGCAGGGAGATATAAGCTACAGCAGGGGGAGCAGGGAGATATAACCTACAGCAGGGGGAGCAGGGAGATATAACCTACAGCAGAGACAGCAGGGAGATATAACCTACAGCAGAGATAGCAGGGAGATATAAGCTACAGCAGAGACAGCAGGGAGATATAACCTACAGCAGAGACAGCAGGGAGATATAACCTACAGCAGAGACAGCAGGGAGATATAACCTACAGCAGGGGGAGCAGGGAGATATAACCTACAGCAGAGACAGCAGGGAGATATAACCTACAGCAGAGGCAGCAGGGAGATATAACCTACAGCAGAGACAGCAGGGAGATATAAGCTACAGCAGAGACAGCAGGGAGATATAAGCTACAGCAGAGACAGCAGGGAGATATAACCTACAGCAGAGACAGCAGGGAGATATAACCTACAGCAGAGGCAGCAGGGAGATATAACCTACAGCAGAGACAGCAGGGAGATATAAGCTACAGCAGAGACAGCAGGGAGATATAAGCTACAGCAGAGACAGCAGGGAGATATAACCTACAGCAGAGACAGCAGGGATATATAACCTACAGCAGAGACAGCAGGGAGATATAACCTACAGCAGAGACAGCAGGGAGATATAACCTACAGCAGAGACAGCAGAGAGATATAAGCTACAGCAGAGACAGCAGGGAGATATAAGCTACAGCAGAGACAGCAGGGAGATATAAGCTACAGCAGAGACAGCAGGGAGATATAACCTACAGCAGAGACAGCAGAGAGATATAAGCTACAGCAGAGACAGCAGAGAGATATAAGCTACAGCAGAGACAGCAGGGAGATATAACCTACAGCAGAGACCGCAGGGAGATATAACCTACAGCAGAGACAGCAGGGATATATAACCTACAGCAGAGACAGCAGGGAGATATAACCTACAGCAGAGACAGCAGGGAGATATAACCTACAGCAGAGACCGCAGGGAGATATAACCTACAGCAGAGACAGCAGGGAGATATAACCTACAGCAGAGACAGCAGGGAGATATAACCTACAGCAGAGACAGCAGGGATATATAACCTACAGCAGAGACAGCAGGGAGATATAAGCTACAGCAGAGACAGCAGGGAGATATAAGCTACAGCAGAGACAGCAGGGAGATATAAGCTACAGCAGAGACAGCAGGGAGATATAAGCTACAGCAGAGACAGCAGGGAGATATAAGCTACAGCAGAGACAGCAGGGAGATATAACCTACAGCAGGGACAGCAGGGAGATATAACCTACAGCAGGGACAGCAGGGAGATATAACCTACAGCAGAGACAGCAGGGAGATATAACCTACAGCAGAGACAGCAGGGAGATATAAGCTACAGCAGAGACAGCAGGGAGATATAAGCTGCAGCAGAGACAGCAGGGAGATATAACCTACAGCAGAGACAGCAGGGAGATATAACCTACAGCAGAGACAGCAGTGAGATATAACCTACAGCAGGGGGAGCAGGGAGATATAAGCTACAGCAGGGAGATATAACCTACAGCAGAGACAGCAGGGATATATAACCTACAGCAGAGACAGCAGGGAGATATAACCTACAGCAGAAACAGCAGGGAGGTATAAGCTACAGCAGAGACAACAGGGAGATATAACCTACAGCAGGGACAGCAGGGAGATATAACCTACAGCAGAAACAGCAGGGAGATATAAGCTACAGCAGAGACAACAGGGAGATATAACCTACAGCAGGGACAGCAGGGAGATATAACCTACAGCAGAGACAGCAGCGAGATATAAGCTACAGCAGAGACAGCAGGGAGATATAACCTACAGCAGAGACAGCAGGGAGATATAACCTACAGCAGGGTGAGCAGGGAGATATAACCTACAGCAGGGAGATATAAGCTACAGCAGAGACAGCAGGGAGATATAACCTACAGCAGGGGGAGCAGGGAGATATAACCTACAGCAGAGACAGCAGGGATATATAACCTACAGCAGAGACAGCAGGGAGATATAACCTACAGCAGAGACAGCAGGGAGATATAACCTGCAGCAGAGACAGCAGGGAGATAGAAGCTACAGCAGAGACAGCAGGGAGATATAACCTACAGCAGAGACAGCAGGGAGATAGAAGCTACAGCAGAGACAGCAGGGAGATATAACCTACAGCAGAGACAGCAGGGAGATAGAAGCTACAGCAGAGACAGCAGGGAGATAGAAGCTACAGCAGAGACAGCAGGGAGATATAACCTACAGCAGAGACAGCAGGGAGATATAAGCTACAGCAGAGACAGCAGGGAGATATAACCTACAGCAGAGACAGCAGGGAGATATAACCTACAGCAGGGGGAGCAGGGAGATATAACCTACAGCAGAGACAGCAGGGAGATATAACCTACAGCAGGGGGAGCAGGGAGATATAGCCTACAGCAGAGACAGCAGCGAGATATAAGCTACAGCAGAGACAGCAGGGAGATATAACCTACAGCAGAGACAGCAGGGAGATATAACCTACAGCAGAGACAGCAGGGAGATATAACCTACAGCAGAGACAGCAGGGAGATATAACCTACAGCAGGGGGAGCAGGGAGATATAACCTACAGCAGAGACAGCAGGGATATATAACCGACAGCAGAGACCGAAGGGAGATATAACCTACAGCAGAGACCGCAGGGAGATATAACCTACAGCAGAGACCGCAGGGAGATATAACCTACAGCAGGGGGAGCAGGGAGATATAACCTACAGCAGAGACAGCAGGGAAATATAACCTACAGCAGAGACCGCAGGGAGATATAACCTACAGCAGAGACCGCAGGGAGATAGAAGCTACAGCAGAGACAGCAGGGAGATATAACCTACAGCAGGGGGAGCAGGGAGATATAACCTACAGCAGAGACAGCAGGGATATATAACCTACAGCAGAGACAGCAGGGAGATATAACCTACAGCAGGGTGAGCAGGGAGATATAACCTACAGCAGAGACCGCAGGGAGATATAACCTACAGCAGAGACAGCAGGGAGATATAACCTACAGAAGGGGGAGCAGGGAGATATAACCAACAGCAGAGACAGCAGGGAGATATAACCTACAGCAGAGACCGCAGGGAGATATAACCTACAGCAGAGACCGCAGGGAGATATAACCTACAGCAGAGACAGCAGGGAGATATAAGCTACAGCAGGGGGAGCAGGGAGATATAACCTACAGCAGAGACCGCAGGGAGATATAACCTACAGCAGAGACCGCAGGGAGATATAACCTACAGCAGAGACAGCAGGGAGATATAACCTACAGCAGGGAGAGCAGGGAGATATAACCAACAGCAGAGACAGCAGGGAGATATAACCTACAGCAGAGACCGCAGGGAGATATAACCTACAGCAGGGGGAGCAGGGAGATATAACCTACAGCAGAGACAGCAGGGAAATATAACCTACAGCAGAGACCGCAGGGAGATATAACCTACAGCAGAGACCGCAGGGAGATATAACCTACAGCAGAGACCGCAGGGAGATATAACCTACAGCAGAGACAGCAGGGAGATATAACCTACAGCAGAGACAGCAGGGAGATATAACCTACAGCAGGGGGAGCAGGGAGATATAACCAACAGCAGAGACAGCAGGGAGATATAACCTACAGCAGACATCAGGGAGATATAACCTACAGCAGAGACAGCAGGGAAATATAACCTACAGCAGAGACCGCAGGGAGATATAACCTACAGCAGAGACCGCAGGGAGATATAACCTACAGCAGAGACAGCAGGGAGATATAACCTACAGCAGGGGGAGCAGGGAGATATAACCAACAGCAGAGACAGCAGGGAGATATAACCTACAGCAGGGGGAGCAGGGAGATATAACCTACAGCAGAGACAGCAGGGAGATATAACCTACAGCAGAGACAGCAGGGAGATATAACCTACAGCAGAGACAGCAGGGAGATATAACCTACAGCAGAGACAGCAGGGAGATATAAGCTACAGCAGGGGGAGCAGGGAGATATAACCTACAGCAGAGACAGCAGGGAGATATAACCTACAGCAGAGACAGCAGGGAGATATAAGCTACAGCAGGGGGAGCAGGGAGATATAACCTACAGCAGAGACAGCAGGGAGATATAGCCTACAGCAGAGACAGCAGGGAGATATAACCTACAGCAGAGACAGCAGGGAGATATAACCTACATCAGAGACAGCAGGGAGATATAACCTACAGCAGAGAAAGCAGGGAGATATAACCTACAGCAGAGACAGCAGAGAGATATAACCTACAGCAGAGACAGCAGGGAGATATAAGCTACAGCAGAGACAGCAGGGAGATATAAGCTACAGCAGAGACAGCAGGGAGATATAACCTACAGCAGAGACAGAAGGGAGATATAACCTACAGCAGAAACAGCAGGGAGATATAAGCTACAGCAGAGACAGCAGGGAGATATAACCTACAGCAGAGACAGCAGGGAGATATAACCTACAGCAGAGACAGCAGGGAGATATAACCTACAGCAGAGAAAGCAGGGAGATATAACCTACAGCAGAGACCGCAGGGAGATATAAGCTACAGCAGGGACAGCAGGGAGATATAAGCTACAGCAGAGACAGCAGGGAGATATAACCAACAGCAGGGACAGCAGGGAGATATAACCTACAGCAGAGACCGCAGGGAGATATAACCTACAGCAGGGACAGCAGGGAGATATAACCTACAGCAGAGACAGCAGGGAGATATAAGCTACAGCAGAGACAGCAGGGAAATATAACCTACAGCAGAGACAGCAGGGAGATATAACCTACAGCAGAGACAGCAGGGAGATATAACCTACAGCAGGGACAGCAGGGAGATATAACCTACAGCAGAGACCGCAGGGAGATATAACCTACAGCAGGGACAGCAGGGAGATATAACCTACAGCAGAGACAGCAGGGAGATATAAGCTACAGCAGAGACAGCAGGGAGATATAAGCTACAGCAGAGACAGCAGGGAGATATAACCAACAGCAGGGACAGCAGGGAGATATAACCTACAGCAGAGACCGCAGGGAGATATAACCTACAGCAGAGACAGCAGGGAGAAATAACCTACAGCAGAGACAGCAGGGAGATATAAGCTACAGCAGGGGGAGCAGGGAGATATAACCTACAGCAGGGGGAGCAGCGAGATATAACCTACAGCAGGGACAGCAGGGAGATATAACCTACAGCAGAGACAGCAGGGAGATATAACCTACAGCAGGGGGAGCAGGGAGATATAACCTACAGCAGGGGGAGCAGGGAGATATAACCTACAGCAGAGACAGCAGGGAGATATAGCCTACAGCAGAGACAGTAGGGAGATATAAGCTACAGCAGGGGGAGCAGGGAGATATAACCTACAGCAGAGACAGCAGGGAGAAATAACCTACAGCAGAGACAGCAGGGAGATATAACCTACAGCAGAGACAGCAGGGAGATATAAGCTACAGCAGGGGGAGCAGGGAGATATAGCCTACAGCAGAGACAGCAGCGAGATATAAGCTACAGCAGAGACAGCAGGGAGATATAACCAACAGCAGAGACAGCAGGGAGATATAAGCTACAGCAGAGACCGAAGGGAGATATAACCTACAGCAGAGACCGCAGGGAGATATAACCTACAGCAGAGACCGCAGGGAGATATAACCTACAGCAGAGACAGCAGGGAGATATAACCTACAGCAGAGACCGCAGGGAGATATAACCAACAGCAGAGACAGCAGGGAGATATAACCTACAGCAGAGACAGCAGGGAGATATAACCTACAGCAGAGACAGCAGGGAGATATAACCTACAGCAGAGACCGCAGGGAGATATAACCAACAGCAGAGACAGCAGGGAGATATAACCTACAGCAGAGACAGAAGGGAGATATAACCTACAGCAGAGACAGCAGGGAGATATAACCTACAGCAGGGGGAGCAGGGAGATATAACCTACAGCAGGGACAGCAGGGAGATATAACCTACAGCAGAGACAGCAGGGAGATATAACCTACAGCAGAGACAGCAGGGAGATATAACCTACAGCAGAGACAGCAGGGAGATATAACCTACAGCAGGGGGAGCAGGGAGATATAACCTACAGCAGGGACAGCAGGGAGATATAACCTACAGCAGAGACAGCAGGGAGATATAACCTACAGCAGAGACAGCAGGGAGATATAACCTACAGCAGAGACAGCAGGGAGATATAACCTACAGCAGGGGGAGCAGGGAGATATAACCTACAGCAGAGACAGCAGGGAGATATAACCTACAGCAGAGACAGCAGGGAGATATAACCTACAGCAGAGACAGCAGGGAGATATAAGCTACAGCAGAGACAGCAGGGAGATATAACCTACAGCAGAGACAGCAGGGAGATATAACCTACAGCAGAGACAGCAGGGAGATAGAAGCTACAGCAGAGACAGCAGGGAGATATAACCTACAGCAGGGACAGCAGGGAGATATAACCTACAGCAGAGACAGCAGGGAGATATAACCTACAGCAGAGACAGCAGGGAGATATAAGCTACAGCAGAGACAGCAGGGAGATATAACCTACAGCAGAGACAGCAGGGAGATATAACCTACAGCAGAGACAGCAGGGAGATATAAGCTACAGCAGAGACAGCAGGGTTCCTCGTACGTCTCTGTCCCTCAGCATTATATATACACTCACCGGCCACTTTATTAGGTACACCTGTCCAACTGCACGTTACCACTTAATTTCTAATCAGCCAATCACATGGCGGCAACTCAGTGCATTTAGGCATGTAGACATGGTCAAGACAATCTCCTGCAGTTCAAACCGAGCATCAGTATGGGGAAGAAAGGTGATTTGAGGGCCTTTGAACGTGGCATGGTTGTTGGTGCCAGAAGGGCTGGTCTGAGTATTTCAGAAACTGCTGATCTACTGGGATTTTCACGCACAACCATCTCTAGGGTTTACAGAGAATGGTCCGAAAAACAAAAACCATCCAGTGAGCGGCAGTTCTGTGGGCGGAAATGCCTTGTTGATGCCAGAGGTCAGAGGAGAATGGGCAGACTGGTTCCAGCTGATAGAAAGGCAACAGTGACTCAAATAGCCAACCGTTACAACCAAGGTAGGCAGAAGAGCATCTCTGAACGGACAGTACGGCCAACTCTGAGGCAGAGGGGCTACAGCAGCAGAAGACCACACCGGGGGCCACTCCGCTCAGCTAAGAACAGGAAACTGAGGCTACAATTTGCACAAGCTCATCGAAATTGGACAGTAGAAGATTGGAAAAACGTTGCCTGGTCTGATGAGTCTCGATTTCTGCTGCGACATTCGGATGGTAGGGTCAGAATTTGGCGTCAACAACATGAAAGCATGGATCCATCCTGCCTTGTATCAACGGTTCAGGCTGGTGGTGGTGGTGTCATGGTGTGGGGAATATTTTCTTGGCACTCTTTGGGCCCCTTGGTACCAATTGAGCGTCGTTGCAACGCCACAGCCTACCTGAGTATTGTTGCTGACCATGTCCATCCCTTTATGACCACAATGGACCCAACATCTGATGGCGACTTTCAGCAGGATAATGCGCCATGTCATAAAGCTAGAATCATCTCAGACTGGTTTCTTGAACATGACAATGAGGTCACTGTACTCCAATGGCCTCCACAGTCACCAGATCTCAATCCAATAGAGCATCTTTGGGATGTGGTGGAACGGGAGATTGGCATCATGGATGTGCAGCCGACAAATCTGCGGCAACTGTGTGATGTCATCATGTCACTATGGACCAAAATCTCTGAGGAAGCTTCCAGCACCTTGTTGTATCTATGCCACCAAGAATTGAGGCAAAAGGGGGTCCAACCCGTTACTAGCATGGTGTACCTAATAAAGTGGCCGCTGAGTGTATATAGGTTAGATATAGATTATCCTTGGGGCCTCCACAGATTCATTATTAATCGTCTATATATTCTTGGGTCACTTTTTCCTGAATCGTGATGTTGTCAGGAAATAAAGATGTTGTCAGCCCTGGTGCAGCAGGTTCGGCTCCTCTCCTCCGGTAGGTGACCTTCTTTAGCTGCAGGATGGATCATATAGACTCTTCCTCAGATGGAGGAGGCTTTGCGGCCTGACCTGTGGATGGGAAGTATTGCTGAGATTGACTCTGTGTAAGCGCTGATAGTCCTGTGATCAGGGAGGATTGTAGAGGACTAGAGGTGGTGATAGCTGCAGATAATAATGGACAGCCTCCCCTCCCCCGGCCCTGACCCATCCACCATTGTCCTGTAATCACAGCTCTCTTCTCCCATGCAGCAGGCTGGATCATCCCAGCACCCATAATCCCCTCTGTGCTGCAGGAGAGAGCCAGTATCCTGACCCCGAGAAGTCACATCCTCTGTGTAGAGTGACGCTCTGCAGCAAACAGCGAAGGAGAGAGCAGCGGCATAGCCCATCCTTACAGCCCCCCAACCCTGTGCCAATACAAAGGATGTGGGCGTCACCCATGAGGCCTGCACCCTATGCAAGTGGTAATGTCCAGCCCTATGGCACCAACGCTTCAGTTCACTGTCCCTGTATATAGGTAACCTGGCCATCATGGTGGTGCCCCCTGTATATAGGTACCCTGGCCATCATGGTGGTGCCCCTGTATGTAGATACCCTGGCCATCATGGTGGTGCCCCTGTATGTAGGTACCCTGGCCATCACGGTGGTGCCCTCTGTATGTAGGTACCCTGGCCATCATTTTGGTGCCCCTGTATATAGGTACCCTGGCCATCATGGTGGTGCCCCTGTATGTAGATACCCTGGCCATCATGGTGGTGCCCCTGTATGTAGGTACCCTGGCCATTATGGTGCTGCCCCTGTATATAGGTACCCTGGCCATCATGGTGGTGCCCCTGTATGTAGATACCCTGGCCATCACGGTGGTGCCCCTGTATGTAGGTACCCTGACCATCATGGTGGTGCCCTTGTATGTAGGTACCTTGGCCATCATGGTGGTGCCCTCTGTATGTAGGTACCCTGGCCATCATGTTGGTGCCCCCTGTATGTAGGTACCCTGGCCATCTTGTTGGTGCCCCCTGTATGTAGGTACCCTGGCCATCTTGTTGGTGCCCCCTTTATGTAGGTACCCTGGCCATCATGGTGGTGCCCCCCGTATGCCACCATCATAGACATAGCATTGTTCTCTATTCCTCCTTCGTCAGCCACTGATGGATTCTTATTAACTCTCGGCACCCTCTCAGTGTTTGCTCTGCTTGGCCCATTGTGTACGGAGGCTGCACACAGACTTCTCACCAATCTATATTCATCACAGAGACGGCTCTATACGCCACCTGATGTAGACATCAATCATCTCATCTGCCTGCGTTATTTACCCATTATAGACACACACATATATATATATATATATATATATATATATATATATATATATATATAAAATGTACATGTTCAGCCCTCCATGATGGCGTTATAGTCAGCGGAATATATGTTGTTTTATACAAATCCGGAATGGTAATTGTTACGTCGATGTTACTGGCTGAGATCATTATATAGGAAACTGGGGGGCTGCTACCCCAATAGTCACCTGCAGTCAGGAAGGAAAGCCACTAACTAGTCCGCCCCTCAGTAAGGACAGAGACAACAGTCACTATAAGGCCCTCCATGCCTCTCTGTGTGATCTCTGTCTGCTGAGATCATAGATCCCCATCCTACAACCCCTGGAGGGCACTGACTCCCCCCCCCCCCCCCCCCTTTATACAGAGCACAGTCCTCTCTATCCCCTCCCTGCACTCATCTCTATAATACAGGATGTAACTCAGGATCAGTAATGTATGTACACAGTGACCCCACCAGCAGAATAGTGAGTGCAGCTCTGGAGTATAATACAGGATGTAACTCAGGATCAGTAATGTAATGTATGTACACAGTGACCTCACCAGCAGAATAGTGAGTGCAGCTCTGGGGTATAACACAGGATGTAACTCAGGATCAGTAATGTAATGTATGTACACAGTGACCCCACCAGCAGAATAGTGAGTACAGCTCTGGATTATAATACCGGATGTAACTCAGGATCAGTAATGTATGTACACAGTGACCTCACCAGCAGAATAGTGAGTGCAGCTCTGGGGTATAATACAGGATGTAACTCAGGATCAGTAATGTAATGTATGTACACAGTGACCTCACCAGCAGAATAGTGAGTGCAGCTCTGGAGTATAATACAGGATGAAACTCAGGATCAGTACAGGATAAGTAATATAATGTATGTACACAGTGACCCCACCAGCAGAATAATGAGTGCAGCTCTGGAGTATAATACAGGATCAGTAATGTATGTATACATATGGAGATAATATAAGCGTATACACTGTATCATGTTTGCAGCTTTATATCTTGGGCTGAATGGTGTTGGAGGGATTGGTCTCGGCCGTCTTTAGCTCCGCGTCCCGGCAGCCTCCTGGCTTTCTCCTCCATGTTGAACAGATCCTTCCCCGGGGCCGCCATTCAGGACCAGGTTCAGCATTAAAAGAGATTTTGTAGAATGAGATGTCTCAGAAAATCCCAACAAAATGTCAGAACACGAGGACTTGAGAGAGGAGTCTTAAGCCTGTGATAATGTGTTCCTAACCCCCGTAATCTCTGCAGCTGCTGGAGAGATCCCGGCTATAGCGGCCAGCAAACCCATCACAATCCAGTCCAGCACCACAGACCTCCGGGGGGGCTGAGCACATTCTATAGGAATTGTGCAGTACCCAATAATCTGGAATCTCATGAGCACAATGGATTCTGGAGTATCAGATGGATATAGAGAAGAATAATGTAACCAACCACCATCTGACCTGCATTTCAGCTGTTCCCCATAGCCAATGGATAATGACCCCCTATTACTAGCTTCATGATAGCATCCACCCAGCTTTCCACAGACTCTGAATGCTTTATGGATGGAACCTACTATTCCCATTTCTCCGCTCTCTTACAGTTCTGTCTCTGGTTTGGTCTCTTCTATATGTCTGAGAGGTTATGGGTCATCTTGGGGAGATGACTGGCCACGCAATAGAATGGTGTCTATGGAGCTGGCGGAAAGGCGCGTGATCGTGAGCGCGTTCTAGCGACGGTATTCCGCTGAATTTATCCACCAGAATTCCTCAGTGTGAACCCACCCTTACATTTAAGAGCATTGACTTTCAGGATAACAACCTGTAGGTGGCACCAGAGAGGCAGCTTTCTTCCTTATGGTGCTTACTTTGCATTGTCTTCTCTAGTTCTGAAGCTCTGTCTGAGCAGATCTGTAGCAGGAGAACATAGGACAGGAGTATACGTGGAGTAGTGAGCAGCCTTGAGTGATGGAGTGGAGTATAAGATGTCTACAGTAAGGTCTTGTCTTTAGTTGATGCTGATTCATTCCCAACCTGAGGCCACTTGTTGGACCCATTAAATCCTATCAGTTGATTCAGACGATCCGTGCCATGAGCTGCGCCGCGATCCGTGCTGCAAAGAAAAACAGATCTCCCAATAGTCTATGGGATTTGTGCTTTTTACTGATTATATGGATGCCACTGAAGTCTCCCCTGGTTGCTGTTCATGATGCTCCCGGCCGGTGTCAGTGCCCGCTAAGCTTCCTGCTCACAGCCAGTGTGTACAGTGAGATTGGCTCCCCCCTCTGACTATCATTCTTGTGGCCGGAGACAGAAGTGTTCTTCCTCTGGCCACAAGAAGCCGCTCCCTTTGGAGCACAAGTGACGTAACTAGTGCTTCCCCAGAGCGAGAGAGAGACGGTGTCAGGAGCCAGAAATGCTGCGCAGTAGGTAAGTATGGAGTTTTTTTTCCTTCTGAGGCAAAGTGGCTACAGGAGTGCACGGAGGTCGGGCAGCACTACGGGTGCAGGGAGGTCGGGCAGTACTATGGGGGCAGGGAGGCTGGGCCAGAGGTTGAGTGTGAAGCAGGGGGCAGAACCTGCATGTGTAGCACATTATGGGATGATGTGATAATGGACACAGATGAAAAAATGGATGCAATCATGGATGGTTTTTAACTAGTCCTGCGTCTAGCTAGTTGACTAAAATTAGGGTCAATAAAAAGGACCCCCACCCAAGGATTACCTCCACCCCAGGATCATCTCCACCCCAGGATCATCTCCACCACAGTATTACCTCCACCCCAGGATTACCTCCACCCCAGGATTACCTCCACCCCAGGATTACCTCCACCCCAGGATCATCTCCACCCCAGGATCATCTCCACCACAGTATTACCTCCACCCCAGGATTACCTCCACCCCAGGATTACCTCCACCCCAGGATCATCTCCACCTTAGGATTGTTTCACACCAGGATTGCCCCCAACCCAGGATCATCTCCACCGCAGTATTACCTCCACCCCAGGATTACCTCCACCCCAGGATCATCTCCACCCCAGGATCATCTCAACCCCAGGATCATCTCCACCGCAGTATTACCTCCACCCCAGGATTACCTCCACCCCAGGATCATCTCCACCCCAGGATCATCTCAACCCCAGGATCATCTCCACCGCAGTATTACCTCCACCCCAGAATTGCCCCCACCCCAGGATCATCTCCACCGCAGTATTACCTCCACCCCAGGATTACCTCCACCCCAGGATTACCTCCACCCCAGGATCATCTCCACCTTAGGATTGTTTCACACCAGGATTGCCCCCAACCCAGGATCATCTCCACCGCAGTATTACCTCCACCCCAGTATTACCTCCACCCCAGGATCATCTCCACCCCAGGATCATCTCAACCCCAGGATCATCTCCACCGCAGTATTACCTCCACCCCAGGATTACCTCCACCCCAGGATTACCTCCACCCCAGGATCATCTCCACCCCAGGATCATCTCCACCCTAGGCTTGTTTCACACCAGGATTACCTCCACCCCAGGATCATCTCCACCCCAGAATCATCTCAACCCCAGGATCATCTCCACCGCAGTATTACCTCCACCCCAGAATTGCCTCCACCCCAGGATCGTCTCCATTCCAGGATTTCCACCACACCAGGATCGCCTCATTTGGTGGCTATCCTTTTGTAGCATTTCTTTGTAGAGGTTTCTATTAAAAACCTGGTGAAGATTTCAGTATCCAAAGCTGTTCCGGGAGAAGTGCCGCAGTCTCCATGACATTACACAGGGTCTCTGTATGGACCGTGCCTCCTGATCCCAGCGAGAAGCTGAGATGATGCAAGTGTCACTAGCAGAGTCCCCTCCGGCATATTACTTTATGTGCTACTTTATGTCTGCATTATTTATCAGCATATTACAGAGCGCATCGAGAGGAGCAGCCATGACTATTTTTACTTCATTCATGTTTAACCTTCTAGTCTCTTACTTGTTCTGTGCACCAGAGGATTCACACAACTACAACGCTGCTCCCTTGGGGCCCATTACTTTATCTCTGGCACCAGCGAGACCCACAGTCTAATTCTGGTGCCTGGAGCATGAATAAAACTAGGTGGATAGATGACAGCTGTAGCGCCTTCTGACTTATCTCCCAGAAAGTACAATCTTTTCTAGCCATACGGCATCCTGTCACTTAAATGGGTGAAGAGTGAAATGCATATTGCACAAAGAATAAAGGAAAAATTTGACGGTTAAGAGAGCCTGAGAGTAGATAATGGCGGCTGGAGGGAAAATTATTAAGTCTGTAGGAATGCTGAGACTCATCCACCAAGAGATGAAGAGGAAGAGGAACAAAGATAACCAGGGACAACCTGAGATAACCAGGGATGAATACAGGAGAGCACCAGGAATACCCATTATAGAGAGCACAAGAGACAAGGCAGCCATCATCATGAGGGACAAGGGCACCAGAGCAACCAGAGAGACAAGGCAGCCATCATCATGAGGGACAAGGGCACCAGAGCAACCAGAGAGACAAGGCAGCCATCATCATGAGGGACAAGTGCACCAGAGCAACCAGAGAGACAAGGCAGCCATCACCATGAGGGACAAGTGCACCAGAGCAACCAGAGAGACAAGGCAGCCATCATCATCATGGACAAGTACTACAAAGAGACAATCTACTATCACAAGTGCACCAGAGCAATTGAGGAACCTAGAAAGCCCCCTATTATGAGGGACAAGTACAGCAACCCAACCAGAGAGACAAATCAACCCATCATGATGAGGATAAGTACAACAATGCGTCATCATTAGGGACAAGTGCACCAGAGCAATGTAAGAGACAAGACAACACATCATCATGAGTGACAAGTACACCAGAGCAATAGAGAAGAAAAGACAACCTAACGTCATAAGTGACAAGTACAACCCATCATCATGAGAGACAAGTACACCAGATAAATGGAGGAGACAATACAAGTCTTAGTGCAGGACAAACACACTAAAGCAACTTGTGTCACAAAAAACAATTCCCATATTAAGGGACAAATGACAAAGTAACCGATGCCCCAGAACAACCCATCATAGCCAGGAACAGGTACACCAGAGCAAGCAAAACACTAGAATAATCCGCCATTATCAGTACAACAGAGGAAGCAGAACCCATGTCTCTGTCTTCCATAGTATATTAGGTTGTGCTCCTATCTACAATTAGTATTATTACCTGCAGGACCTTCTCAGGGATGATGCCACCCACGTTACCTAAAGACAGCTCCATCACCGTCATACATGAGCATGGATACATGGAGTCTTTTAGGGTCAGTGTTAGACCACCATAGTCACCTCCACCCAGGAACATGCATTACTATAGGGATTACTGTGATCATATAAGTGGAGACATGAAGGTTACCGAGGAGAGTATGCGGGATGACACCTTCCCTCACAAAATGACAGACTTTATGTTCTATATTCTTTCCGTTCTGTAGGGACGTCCCAATCTTGATGCAGCGACTCCTCAAGGTGGACGGTTTAGTGGGATCCATTACTCAGTGCTGACAGCACAAAGAGGACGACGGGACCGGGAAGCACGGAATTGGGATTCTGCTCAAGTTTTCCTGAGTCCAGTCATTCATGATAATAATCTCGGTGAGGACTCTGCAGGTGAACGCAAGGAGAGATGGATATTCACATTATTACAGGTCATCCCAGGTAAATCAATGTGCGGATTCTGCTGCTCAGCAAAGTGAAGCCTCAGACATCTGACAAGACAATAAACCATTGGAAATGCTGAAAAGAGCGCCGGCAAGTGAACCGGCGCTGCTCATCCGCACATCCGAGCTGTTACTTAAATCACAAAGTTTATGCCCTTGATCAGCGGCGGACGGGTCTGTAAGCAATTTCCAAGTCCCTCAACTACAGAATAAAATGCTGAACTTAATGTAAATATAAATCACGGCTCATTGATGATGGCAGGATCAGCGTCTGCGGCGTATAGGGGACCGTCATGTGGTGAGACCGGGGATCTGGAGAATGGAGAAATGTAGTTACATTGCTATTACTTAACGAACCACTAACCCGCAAAACATGAGACACTAACGCCATCTATACCTAAACATATGTAAACTATGGAGGGAATTAAGGTTTTATGGTAGACCTGTGAGGTGACCCCCAGGATCCGGACACCATAGCCCTGTGATGTGACCCCGAAGACCAAGACCCCATAGCTCTGTGATGTGACCCCCAGGACCAAGACCCCATAGCCCTGTGATGTGACCCCCAGGACCAAGAACCCATAGCCCTGTGATGTGACCCCCACGACCAAGACCCCATAATCCTGTGATTTTACCCCCAGGACCTAGACCCCATATTACTTTGTACTGATACATATGTAAACTATGGAGGGAATTAAGGTTTTATGGTAGACCTGTGATGTGACCTCCAGGACCCAGACACCATAGCCTGTGATGTGACCCCCAGGACCCACACACCATAGCCCTGTGATGTGACCTCCAGGACCCAGACACCATAGCCCTGTGATGTGACCCCCCCAGGACCCACACACCATAGCCCTGTGACACCCCCTTTGGTAATAGCAGTGGATCCTGTAAGGTGTGAGGTGTGGCCTCCATTGATCCCACAGAAGACGAATTAGATGAGATCTGGGTAATCTGGAGGACAAGTGATCATCTTGATCTCTTTGCCAGTCCCCTGGGGTGCTATCTGCTGCCATTAGAGGGTCCCACTTTGCGTACAATGGTTAGGTAGGTGGTAGTTGTTACAGTAACATCCACCTGATGCCAGGACACAAGGACTCCAGATGTCCTGGTGCCATCTCTTCAAGTAAGTAATGCACCCGGCCATCCACATGATAAAGAATGTGACCCATCAGATCAGACACATTCTTCCAGTTTGGATTCCCACATTCCCATTGTAGACCAGTTTGCGATGTCCTGTGTGGTCTGGCTCCTTTCTATTATAGCCAGAAAGAAGGATTTCTGCAATTTACTTTACAGTCGCTCTTCTGTGGAGTAGGACTAGACCGGCTAACCTTCACCCCCACACACATCAATGAGCCTTGTGCCACCATGACCTTGTCCCTGGTCTCTGGTTGTCCTTTTTCAGAGCTCTTCTGGTGAACTTAAGCATTAACACCCCCTCCCCCCAATATTCCACCTCCAGGGGCTTTTAGAATGTCTCTTTCTAATCTATAGGCATTAAAATATAGCTGATCACTGGGATTCATTGTTCATTGATTTCTTTGCTGTACGCTTGGCCAGCAAAATAGCCATAGAGACACTATGCACATATAGAGTATATATACATTGCTGCTCACTGTTTGTGTTATTGCAGCTTAGTTCCAGGGAAGTGAATAGAGTCATGTTATATCAGACACAACCTGTAGACAAGTGTGCCATTGGCTTTGGTAGAAAGAAACTCAGTCTTTGTTTTGATGTTAATGAAGCCCTTGGGTTCAAAGGTTAGGACCTTGGAACCAATAGTCCCTATAGTTTATATGTAAGTCTACTATAGCAACATGGGGAGCAAAATATATAAAAAAATCTTTCTGTGCACCATGGAGAGTGATATATATGTAAGTCTCTATTAGAAACAAATAGACCATGGAGAGCGACATATCTGTACACTAATATTCAGCACCATGGAGAGAGTGACATATCTGTACACCAATGTTCAGCACCATGGAGAGAGTGACATATCTGTACACCAATGTTCAGCACCATGGAGAGAGTGACATATCTGTACACCAATGCTCAGCACCATGGAGAGTGACATATCTGTACACCAATGCTCAGCACCATGGAGAGAGTGACATATCTGTACACCAGTGTTCAGCACCATGGAGAGTTACATGTATGTAATAGTTGAGCACCATGGAGAGTTACATGTATGTAATAGTTCAGCACCATGGAGAGAGTGACATATCTGTACACCAGTGCTCAGCATCATGGAGAGTGACATATCTGTACACCAATGTCCCGCACCATGGAGATAGTGACATATATGCACACCAGTGCTCAGCACCATGGAGAGTGACTTATATGTAAGTTAGTACTGTAGACCAGTGCTTCTCAAACTGTGAGGCGCCCCCTAGTTGTTGGTGAGGCCCAGCTGGGGAGCCAGATTTCATAATAGTAACTATCATATGCTCAGTCCTTTTGCTGTTTGCAAAAATCTCCACTTTAAGCAACATTATTAATTTATTTTTTACTTGCTTTATTAGTATATAGAGCTTGGAAAACGGGTGAAAGGTATCCCTAGCATTACTTTAAGCTTTTAAATGGACTTTCACCACAGATAGTGAGGCCCAGACACCCTCTTGGTCAGTCTGGTGAGGCCCAGGCATTGCCTTGGTTTGTTGCGTGAGGCTCCAGTAGAAAAAGTTTGAGAAGCACTGCTGTAGACCATAGAGAGTGACATGTATGTAATAGTTCAGCACCATGGAGAGTGACATGTCTGTACACCAGTGCTCAGCACCATGGAGAGTGACATATCTGTACACCAATGTTCAGCACCATGGAGAGTGACATATCTGTACACTAATATTCAGCACCATGGAGAATGACATATCTGCAAGTCACCATTAGCACCATGGAGTGAGTGACATATCTGTACACCAGTGTTCAGCACCATGGAGAGTGACATATCTGTACACCAATGCTCAGCACCATGGAGAATGACATATCTGTAAGTCAGTCCTCAGCACCGTGGAGAGTGACATATCTGTAAGTCAGTGCTCAGCACCGTGGAGAGTGACATATCTGTAAGTCAGTGTTCAGCACCATGGAGAGTTACATGTATGTAATAGTTCAGCACCATGGAGAGAGTGACATATCTGTACACCAGTGCTCAGCACCATGGAGAGTGACTTATATGTAAGTCAGTACTGTAGACCAGTGCTTCTCAAACTGTGAGGCGGGCCTTACCAGTGAGGCGCCCCCTAGTTGTTGGTGAGGCCCAGCTGGGGAGCCAGATTTCACAAAAGTAACTATGATCTGCTCAGTCCTTTTGCTGTTTGCAAAAATCTCCACTTTAAGCAACATTATTAATTTATTTTTTACTTGCTTTATTAGTATATAGAGCTTGGGAGACGGGTGAAAGGTATCCCTAGCATTACTTTAAGATTTTAAATGGACTTTCACACAGATAGTGAGGCCCAGACACCCTCTTGGTCAGTCTGATGAGGCCCGGGCATTGCCTTGGTTTGTTGCGTGAGGCTCCAGTAGAAAAAGTTTGAGAAGCACTGCTGTAGACCATAGAGACTTACATGTATGTAATAGTTCAGCACCATGGAGAGTGACATGTCTGTACACTAATATTCAGCACCATGGAGAGTGACATATCTGTACACTAATATTCAGCACCATGGAGAGTGACATATCTGTACACTAATATTCAGCACCATGGAGAGAGTGACATATCTGTACACCAATGTTCAGCACCATGGAGAGTGACATATCTGCAAGTCACCATTAGCACCATGGAGTGAGTGAAATATCTGTACACCAATGTCCCGCACCATGGCGAGAGTGACATTTATGTACACCAATGCTCAGCACCATGGAGAGTGACATATCTGTAAGTCAGTACTGTAGACCATAGAGAGTGACATGTATGTAATAGTTCAGCACCATAGAGAGTGACATATCTGTACACCAATGCTCAGCACCATGGAGAGTGACATATCTGTACACCAATGCTCAGCACCATGGAGAGTGATATTCCTTGCTGATTCTCCTGGATCTCTCAGCAGCGTTTGACACTGTGGACCACCAGCTTCTCCTCTCCATGCTCAGCTCTCTTGGCCTCAAGGACTCTGCTCTCTCTTGGTTCTCTTCCTACCTCTCTGACCGCTCCTTCAGTGTATCCTTCTCTGGCTCTACTTCCAGTCCCCTACCTCTTACTGTTGGGGTTCCCCAGGGATCAGTCCTGGGTCCCCTCCTCTTCTCCCTCTATACAGCCCCCATCGGACAGACCATCAGCAGGTTTGGTTTCCAATACCATCTTTATGCTGATGACACCCAGTTATACACTTCTTCCCGTGACGTCTCCCCTGCCTTCCTGAAAAATACTAGTGACTGCCTATCCGCTCTCTCTAACACTATGACCTCTCTGTTTCTCAAACTTAATCTCTCTAAAACTGAACTTCTTGTATTTCCTCCCTCTAACAAACCTAAACCCGACATCTCCCTCTCAGTCTGTGGTACTAGCATCACTCCTGTGCATCAAGCTCGATGTCTGGGGGTTATGCTAGACTCTGACCTATCCTTCACTCCCTATATCCAAGCTCTTACACGCTCCTGTCATCTCCATCTCAAAAACATCTCCAGAATCCGCCCATTCCTCACCACTGACACCGCTCAGACTCTGACTGTCGCCCTGATCCACTCCCGTCTTGACTACTGTAACTCCCTACTAATCGGTCTTCCTCTGTCTAAGCTCTCCCCTCTCCAGTCTATCCTGAACGCAGCAGCCAGACTCATCTTCCTCTCCAGCCGCTATACCGATGTCTCTCCTCTGTGCCAGTCACTGCACTGGTTACCCATCAAATCCAGAATCCACTTCAAGCTCCTCACCCTCACCCATAAAGCTCTCCACAACTCTGCCCCTCCATACATCTCCTCCCTCATCGCCCCCTACCATCCTTCCCGTGCTCTGCGCTCTGCAAATGATCTAACCTTAACATCCTCCATAATCAGAACCTCTCATTCCCGCCTCCAAGACTTCTCTCGTGCTGCACCAATTTTCTGGAATGCCCTACCCAAACACATCAGACTAATACCCAATACCCACAGTTTCAAGCGTGCCCTGAAGACTCATCTCTTCAGGCTCGCTTATAACGTTCCCTAAACTGTTTCCCCCTTCTGTTTCCCTTGCTCTATTTCTCTGACTGTTCCTGCACTTTATATGTTTACCTGCATCAGACATTGGCGTTCTTACTGGCTCATCCTGTAATTCTAATTATGTACAATGGCCGGACCATGGACAAATAAAGCACTTATGCCTGGTGTCTATGAAAATTAGTCTGTAAGCTCCAACGAGCAGGTCTCGTCTATACTCTGTATTTTGTATTTTTTGTTATTTTTATTAACTATGTAATTATTTATTCCAATTTAACTGCGTATTATGTACCTCTGTACTGTATGCATAGAAAAAAAAGCGCTGCGGAATCTGTTGGCGCTATACAAATAAATTTATTATTATTATTATTATTATTATTATTATATATCTGTACACCAATGTCCCGCACTATGGAGAGAGTGACATATCTGTACACCAATGCTCAGCACCATGGCGAGTGACATAGCTGTAAGTCAGTGCTCAGAACCATGGAGAGTGACATATCTGTACACCAATGCTCAGCACCATGGCGAGTGACATATCTGTACACCAATGCTCAGCACCATGGAGAGTGACATATCTGTACACCAATGCTCAGCACCATGGAGAGTGACATATCTGTACACCAATGCTCAGCACCATGGAGAGTGACATATCTGTAAGTCAGTGCTCAGCACCGTGGAGAGTGACATATCTGTACACCAATGTCCCACACTATGGAGAGAGTGACATATCTGTACACCAATGCTCAGCACCATGGCGAGTGACATATCTGTACACCAATGCTCAGCACCATGGCGAGTGACATATCTGTACACCAATGCTCAGCACCATGGCGAGTGACATAGCTGTACACCAATGCTCAGCACCATGGCGAGTGACATAGCTGTAAGTCAGTGCTCAGCACCATGGAGAGAGAAATGTAAGTATCAAAGTGGTTTTTGTTAGGAAATAAATGTACAGCTCCACGTACAACATTAGTGTCGCAGAAATCACCTTGATGCTGATGTTTCACATTTGATGTTTTCCTCCGACTAAAGAAAACCTCTTTCAAGCACGCCATACGCGGAGCATTCCTGAACACAGCAAGCCGTCATTTCTTGGTTGTGTGTGAACCTGGATATCACACTGTTATGAAAGTATCTCTATAGTATTCACTGAAGACATTTGCTGGAAACACAACACAGCACATCTGCCTGCAAATCCGAGGAAAGTGTTTAATAATACTGTGGGTAGAGCTGCAGTACATGTCTATGAATCCCTAAGACTTCTAGCTACTGCTTAGATATCATGCAGAAATACACAGTGGAGTCCTATTATTATGACCAGCAGCTGATATCAAAAGTAAGAAGCATGTGCAGCATGGACAGCAGCTAGACAGGTGTGGAGTGACTCCATAAGGTGCTGGTAGGTGTCACAGGTATCTGGAGCCATGATGACTGCATCCCATAGCTGCTGGAGGGTCCATAGAGCCAACACCACCATCCAGGTGGTCCCACAGATGATCATTGGAGTTTGACCCTCGTGAATTATGGGTCAGGGTAGTATTGGGAAGCCTTGGTCATGTTCTTCCAACCAATGTTGGATATTTAAAGCTGTGTGACATGTCAGATTGTCTTATTGGAAGATCCTACTGGCCCCAGGAAATCAGCATATAGGGGTAAGGCAGATAAGACAACCCTTTACCGATCAGCAGAGAAGACAACAGTTTTCCGATCAGTGGGGAAGACAACCCTTTACTAATCACCAGACAACCCTTTACCCATCAACAGTGAAGACAACCCTTTACCCATCAGTGGAGAAGACAACCCTTTACCCATCAACAGTGAAGACAGCCCTTTACCCATCAGTGGAGAAGACAGCCCTTTACCCATCAGTGGAGAACACAACGCTTTACCAATCAGAGGAGAAGACAACCCTTAACCCACCAGCAGAGAAGACAACCCTTAACCAACCAGCAGAGAAGACAACCCTTTACCGATCAGCAGAGAAGACAGCCCTTTACCAATCAGGAGAGAAGACAACCCTTTACCAACCAGCGGAGGTCCGATCCGATTGTTGGGAACACTGAAGCCTTTTCTGCTGATGTAAGTTGGTTATCTGAGGAGCAGTTACTATTTTTCTGCTGTGGAGCCCCATACACAGTAGGGATCAGTGATCTGTTGTGTTGGGCCCCCTCTTTGCCTTGGTATACTAGGTAGGCCTCAAATAGATAATATCACCTTGTAGATTGTGCCTTGAAGTTATGCCCCCTATTAAGTCATCCACCCTGTTAAAAGTACCCTGGACCATAGTGGTTAGCCCCAACCAGGAAATAGTATCCCTCCTGTAGTCATACTCGCCTCTAAACTATAATAAAGCCATTCATACTCACCTGTCTCCAACGCAGTCCACTGGTCTTCTCTTCCTGCCTGATCTGCAAGCATATATGAAAAGAAAGGGAAAAAAAAGAAATAGTGCCTAAAACGTAACTTTTATTATATACAGTTAAGATACACCAATGACAGTGTGCCCAACAACAAAGCTACTTATATTAACAATCTTATTTGGATCATCGCACATCCAGAATGCGCGCGATACCAAATAATTTTTTTTCATTTTATAAGATACCGAGGCCAATTTTCCGCAGATCAGTATCTAAATATACGCTGTGATCTGCCAACGCGTTTCTGCACTGGTCACTGTGGCGTCATCAGGGGAGTTAAAGCAGCAAAATGCCACATACGGTGGATACACATGATGCTTATAATAATAATAACACAATTATACCCACTATTTGGTTACACGGCTCACTTATACGTGTATATGTGCCTATTTTAACAGGGTATAGTATTGTGAATAGTAAGGGTTTAACAGTGTATAGACTGATCATTGGAGCTGGCCAGAACACTATAAGGCTGGCTATGTAGATAATTAACTGGTTAGTGTAACAAATGCTCTTAGTGGACTTGAAGGGCCTCAGACACAAAGGATGGATATAAAAATGGTTACCAAATAAATACATAAGTGACATCAAATCTATATACACATATATACATAAATAGCGGTCTAGAGGGGGGGGGGGATTAAATAGGCTCAATCTAGGATGTAAAAACGAGTAGACTAATGGGTCTGTCTTTCCCTATCCCACCATGCTCTAGGCCCTATTCCTAGGTGGGGCGGTCGCCCTAAAAATACAAAAGTAGTCTCCGGGCATCACATTTATTATATTCATATGCCTCTGTTTTTATATGTAATGTATCCATGGATGGTAGATTAATGCAACCTCTGTAATATTATGTAATTTATATTTTTGTATATTTGTGATTTTCGATATTTTGTATTTAAACTTCCATGTTGTGCAGTGACTTATGTTTTCCTCGGGTTTTATCTGTTTGCCGGGATTTGTATTTCACCCGAGAAGGGAGGGCCTGAGACCAGGTGATCTGATGGGGTTGGCTTTTTAAATGAATTGTTGTGACTATCTTGTATACCAAGTTTAAGGGCTTTGCCCGAAACATGTCGGTCTTTGGACCATGAGGTGTCTGTTTTTACTTCAATAAAGCATTGCAAGGGAACTAAGTCTGGAGCTGGACATTCATCTTTCCTCATATGAGTACATGTCCTTATGCTGGTAAATTATTACATTGGTCTGATACCCTAGATGCATTGCTGTTCATGCTGCCAATGCAGCGACTCAGCACAGCCCTAATACAGGTCATAGGAACACACAGTGAGTAACCCACCAGGGATTTTATTATTATTATACAACAACTCTGTACCTGCTTGTAAACTGTGTATTATTATTTTGATTACAGCGTCTCCTGTGCACCTACACACCCCGCATGGTACTAACAAGGGCCAGTGAGTAGCTCAGTCTAATACACTGTTAAGCCCTTACTATTCACAATACTATACCCTGTTAAAATAGGCACATATACACATATAAGTGTGCAGTGTAACCAAACAGTGGGTATAATTGCGTTATTATTTATAAGCATGATGTGTATCCACCGTATGTGGCATTTTGCTGGTTTCACTCCCCTGATGACGCCACAGTGACCAGTGGCAGAAACACGTTGGGAGATCACAGCGTATATTTGGATACTGATATTAGTAGCTTTGGTGTTGGGCACACTGTCATTGGTGTATCTTAACTGTATATAATAAAAGTTAAGTTTTAGACTCTATTCCTTTCTTTTCTCATATTATTATTTGCAGGGATAGATTCTTGGACTTGTACCCCTATAGTACAGCCACATAATATACTCATCTGCAAGCAGCAGTCAGACAACAAGAAGAACAGCGGCCCCTGGTGACCCCAGGCAGAATGCTGCCTGCAGCCACAAGAGTAACTGGCAAGGCGGGGAGCCAATGGTCCTCGCTCTGTCAGTGCGCCACATTTAACTGTAAGCTCTCAATAGAAGCACCTACAGTTAAAGGGCTGTGCGTGGCACCCAGCAGCAAATAGGTGATGGAAACATTTTACAGGAGAACGTAAGGATGGACGTCCATGACCTCAAGCAGGAGAAACATTGGGTTTCGGAAATGACCATGTCCTAACCTTACCTCTATGGAGATACTACTGCCTAACCTGCAGATGGCGCTGAACACAAGGTATCCCAGAAATACTTAACATGAACTAAACATGTTTGCAGGGAAGGGTAAATGGTACAAAATTCCGCCTCAACGTTGTACTAATCTTATCTGTAGCTACAGGAAACATGGTGGAGGTGATCGCTGCTAAAGAGAGATCTACAGGTTATCACATGGTTCACGTGTGTACTTTTCTCCCTGCCCAGTGGTTGTTTACCATGTGCAGTTTTCTCCCTGCCCTGTGGTTATTTACCATGTGCAGTTTTCTCCCTGCCCTGTTGTTGTTTACTGTGTGCAGTTTGATCAGAGCTGGTCTGATTTACATGCCTGGGGTAATACCAACCAGTACAGTAACACTTTGCATGGGATAACAGCCGCCCTCTGGGTCGTTTTCACCCTTTTAGCCTATTTCTTCACCTCTCTGCAGTTCTGGTCTATTGGATTTCTGTCATGATCCTAGTGTGATCATGTGACCAGGAAGCATCTGTATTTCCCAGGATGCATTGCAGCCTGGCCCTTAGTAATCGCCCAGTTACCTCAGATCATGTTTCCCTTAAAGGTGTTATGCTTGATTAGAAAAACATAGCTACTTTTTTTTTTTTTGCAAAAAACAGCCCCACCTCTGTCCTCAGGTTGTGTGTGGTATTACAATTCAGCTCCATTAACTTCAATGGAACTGAGATGCAACACAGCACATCCACACTGAGGACAGGAGCAGCACTGTTTCTAGAAGAAAGAAAGTCTGGATAATCCCTTTAACTGAGCTATGTGCAGAGTATTACCTCACACCCGGCTCCAGACATCCCACTAATTCATAGTGCTATGAGGTCTAATGCTCTCATTTAATCCCTCCTATTTATTACATGTGTTCCTTATACTTTCTTCCTGCCCCTCTCTCTATATATATATGAATAATATAGAAGTACATGAGGTATATAGAAGTATATGAGGTATAATTGGCTGCACAGATATCAATGCGCCGGGTGAGGAGGTTGGTGATGGAACGCATAGATCCACCAGAAGGTGGACACAGAAACCGCCAGAACAAGTTGCAGCAGGGGGCGCCACCACTGACATTACTGTACCAGATCTCATAACACTAACGGAATTCATAATCAGCTACTATGGATGAAATATTTATTTCTCCACATACAGAGGAGAAACGGCCCCATCCAGGCACAACAAGACGGCCATACACTGCTGTGCACAGCTATACACGGCAGTACACAGCTATACACATACATATAGTGGTACACAGCTATACACTTACATACAGCTATACACGGGTATACACAGCTATACACATACATATAGTGGTACACAGCTATACACTTACATACAGCTATACACGGGTATACACAGCTATACACTAACATATATTGATACACGGCTATACTTTTATATACAGCTATACACGGCTATACACAGCAATACACATACATATAGTGATACACGGCTATACACTTACATAGAGCTATACACGGCTATACACATATATAAAGCTATACCCATATATACAGCTATACACGGCTATACACATACATATAGTGATACACGGCTATACACTTACATAGAGCTATACACGGCTATACACATATATAAAGCTATACCAATATATACAGCTATACACGGCTATACACAGGGGGCCACTAGGATTGGCATATTTGACCACAATTTGCCGCCATGTTCTTCTTCCTTGGATTCAATCCAAGAGTTTTCTTTTTTTTTATTACTTTGCTTTTTAAATCTTTTGGTTTTTGAAAAGAAATATATAAGGATATATAAAACACATAAAAGCGTCAGTTCCGGTGAATCTGTCCTTAATAACTTCAGCAATGTTCCTGCCGGTATTACCGCGTGTTCCAACAAATCCGTATACTGTGGTACACTACGCTCTGTTTTCCCCAGTAGGTAGTTTCCCCCATGACAGTAGACAGTTGCCCCCAGTAGGTAGATAGGTTCCCCCCAGTAGTTTTGAAATTGCCTCCAGCGGGTAACTGTGTGCTCCCCAGTACAGGTAATTGCCCCCTAGGAGGTACATAATTGCTACCCACTTTAGATCATTGCCCCCTCCTCACTGGAGGAAGATAGTTGCCCCTTTCCCTAGTTAAGATAGTGTGCCCAGTGTACCTGCCCCCTACAAGGTGATCTGCCTCCTATATGAAGAGATGCCCCCTACAAGGTAAGCTGCCCCCTACAAGGTGAGATGCCCCCTATAAGAAGAGATGCCCCCTACAAGGTGAGATGCCCCCTATAAGAAGAGATGCCCCCTACAAGGTAAGCTGCCCCCTACAAGGTGATATGCCCCCTATAAGAAGAGATGCCCCCTACAAGGTGAGATGCCCCCTACAAGGTAAGCTGCCCCCCTACAAGGTGATATGCCCCCTATAAGAAGAGATGCCCCCTACAAGGTGAGATGCCCCCTATAAGAAGAGATGCCCCTTACAAGGTGAGATGCCCCCTATAAGAAGAGATGCCCCTTACAAGGTGAGATGCCCCCTATAAGAAGAGATTCCCCCCATAAGAAGAGATGCCCCCTACAGGGTGAGCTGCCCCCTACAAGGTGAGCCGCCCCCTACAAGGTGAGATGCCCCCTACAAGGTGAGGTGCCCCCTACAAGGTGAGCTGCCCCCTACAAGGTGAGCCACCCCTGCAAGGTGAGCCGCCCCCTACAAGGTGAGCTGCCCCCTACAAGGTGAGCTGCCCCCTACAGGGTGAGCTGCCCCCTACAGGGTGAGCCGCCCCTGCAAGGTGAGCCGCCCCCTACAAGGTGAGCCGCCCCCTACAAGGTGAGGTGCCCCCTACAAGGTGAGGTGCCCCCTACAGGGTGAGCTGCCCCCTACAAGGTGAGGTGCCCCCTACAGGGTGAGCTGCCCCCTACAAGGTGAGCTGCCCCCTACAAGGTGAGGTACCCCCTACAAGGTGAGCCGCCCCCTACAAGGTGAGATGCCCCCTACAAGGTGAGCCGCCCCCTACAAGGTGAGCTGCCCCCTACAAGGTGAGCTGCCCCCTACAAGGTGAGGTGCCCCCTACAAGGTGAGCTGCCCCCTACAAGATGAGGTGCCCCCTACAGGGTGAGCTGCCCCCTACAAGGTGAGATGCCCCCTACAAGGTGAGCCGCCCCCTACAAGGTGAGCTGCCCCCTACAAGGTGAGGTGCCCCCTACAAGGTGAGCTGCCCCCTACAAGATGAGGTCCCTTACGTTTCCTCCCTGCACAATTGATGTTTACACAACTGGGCGGATTTATCAATCTGCAGCCCTGGCATACGACCTGTAGAGGCGCAGATTTCACCCTTTTCCATGGCGTCTGCCAGCTGTAAGCCCCTCTCACCTGATGGGCGGGCAGAGGGCGTGGAAAGGTTGATGGGGGCGTGGCCTCATCCCGGACCTGATTCATCATGATTTATGTCTGGAAGCAGGTGGAAATCATGGCACGGATCTCCTCCTGTTCCCGAGTCGGTGCAGGTTTTATCGGATTTACTAATAATCGATTTGCAAACCCCGGGGATTGCAGGGGTTCACATACTTTCTCCTGTACTCCCTCTCCCACACTCTCACTGTCTTCGCTCGTCACATTCTGAGACTCCGCCATAGGAATCTCGTCCTGGAGAAACGAGCAGAAACGTCAAATATGACAATCCCCGGCGTCTGACTGATGAGGCTAATAAGCGGGGGAAGTGGCGTCCCCGACCATCATCCCCTATAATGAGCTCGGCAGGAGGGGGGGCCATCCGGATGAGACCCCGCCCGGCAGAGGGATGGGGCCGCCGGAGTACATAAGCATTTCATTACTGCTGGAGATCAGATGCACCAATCATCCAGATGGAGAATGGAATCCCGATTCTCTATCGATCCGACACGACGCTCCGGCCCTCAGATCTGTACTTATTCATCATCAACAGCAACATTCAAAGAATAGGCGGAATACTAAGAGATCTTCAATGGGTCCGGGCGGCAGATGAGGCTCCACGCAGACATCTTACTTCATCTCAGCCCAGAGGAAATTGGCGAAGATCAGCCGGGAAGAAACTTTTTAATGTCAAGGATTTTTTATTTTTAGCGTTGACTCGTTCTGATAATTTTTCCTCTCTGTATATAGAAAGCGGAATCCTATTACCATGACCAGCGGCTAATATACAGAGTAACCAATGAGCGCGGCACGGACAGCAGCTATATACACAGCGGAGCGCTAATACTATATATATATGCAGAGTAACAGCAGCTATATACACAGCAGAGCCCTAATACTATATATATATGCAGAGTAACAGCCGCTATATACACAGCGGAGCCCTAATACTATATATATATGCAGAGTAACAGCAGCTATATACACAGCGGAGCCCTAATACTATATATATATGCAGAGTAACAGCAGCTATATACACAGCGGAGCCCTAATACTATATATATATGCAGAGTAACAGCAGCTATATACACAGCGGAGCCCTAATACTATATATATATGCAGAGTAACAGCAGCTATATACACAGCGGAGCCCTAATACTATATATATATGCAGAGTAACAGCAGCTATATACACAGCGGAGCCCTAATACTATATATATATGCAGAGTAACAGCAGCTATATACACAGCAGAGCCCTAATACTATATATATATGCAGAGTAACAGCCGCTATATACACAGCGGAGCCCTAATACTATATAATATCCAGAGTAACAGCAGCTATATACACAGCGGAGCCCTAATACTATATATATATGCAGAGTAACAGCAGCTATATACACAGCGGAGCCCTAATACTATATAATATCCAGAGTAACAGCAGCTATATACACAGCGGAGCCCTAATACTATATATATATGCAGAGTAACAGCAGCTATATACACAGCAGAGCCTAATAGTATAACAGCAGCTATATACAAAGCGGAGCCCTAATACTGTATATATATGCAGAGTAACAGCCGCTATATACACAGCAGAGCCCTAATACTATATATATATATATATATATATATATATATATATGCAGAGTAACAGCTGCTATATACACAGCGGAGCCCTAATACTATATATATATATATGCAGAGTAACAGCTGCTATATACACAGCGGAGCCCTAATACTATATAATATCCAGAGTAACAGCAGCTATATACACAGCGGAGCCCTAATACTATATATATATATATGCAGAGTAACAGCCGCTATATACACAGCGGAGCCCTAATACTATATATATATGCAGAGTAACAGCAGCTATATAAACAGCGGAGCCCTAATACTATATATATATCCAGAGTAACAGCAGCTATATACACAGCGGAGCCCTAATACTATATATATATGCAGAGTAACAGCAGCTATATACACAGCAGAGCCCTAATACTATATATAATATCCAGAGTAACAGCAGCTATATACACAGCGGAGCCCTAATACTATATATATATGCAGAGTAACAGCAGCTATATACACAGCAGAGCCCTAATACTATATATAATATCCAGAGTAACAGCAGCTATATACACAGCGGAGCCCTAATACTATATATATATATATATGCAGAGTAACAGCAGCTATATACACAGCAGAGCCCCAATACTATATATATATGCAGAGTAACATCAGCTATATACACAGCGGAGCCCTAATACTATATATATATCCAGAGTAACAGCAGCTATATACACAGCGGAGCCCTAATACTATATATATATGCAGAGTAACAGCAGCTATATACACAGCAGAGCCCTAATACTATATATATATATATGCAGAGTAACAGCAGCTATATACACAGCAGAGCCCTAATACTATATATAATATCTAGAGTAACAGCAGCTATATACACAGCAGAGCCCTAATACTATATATAATATCCAGAGTAACAGCAGCTATATACACAGCGGAGCCCTAATACTATATATATATGCAGAGTAACAGCAGCTATATACACAGCGGAGCCCTAATACTATATGTATATGCAGAGTAACAGCCGCTATATACACAGCGGAGCCCTAATACTATATATATATGCAGAGTAACAGCAGCTATATACACAGCGGAGCCCTAATACTATATATATATGCAGAGTAACAGCCGCTATATACACAGCGGAGCCCTAATACTATATAACATATCCAGAGTAACAGCAGCTATATACACAGCGGAGCCCTAATACTATATATAATATCCAGAGTAACAGCCGCTCTATACACAGCGGAGCCCTAATACTATATATATATAATATGCAGAGTAACAGCCGCTATATACACAGCGGAGCCCTAATACTATATATATATGCAGAGTAACAGCCGCTATATACACAGCGGAGCCCTAATACTATATATATATGCAGAGTAACAGCAGCTATATACACAGCGGAGCCCTAATACTATATATATATGCAGAGTAACAGCAGCTATATACACAGCGGAGCCCTAATACTATATATAATATGCAGAGTAACAGCAGCTATATACACAGCGGAGCCCTAATACTATATATAATATGCAGAGTAACAGCAGCTATATACACAGCGGAGCCCTAATACTATATATAATATGCAGAGTAACTGCAGCTATATACACAGCGGAGCCCTAATACTATATATATATATATGCAGAGTAACAGCCGCTATATACACAGCGGAGCCCTAATACTATTTATATATATGCAGAGTAACAGCAGCAATATACACAGCGGAGCCCTAATACTATATAATATGCAGAGTAACAGCAGCTATATACACAGCGGAGCCCTAATACTATATATATATGCAGAGTAACAGCCGCTATATACACAGCGGAGCCCTAATACTATATAACATATCCAGAGTAACAGCAGCTATATACACAGCGGAGCCCTAATACTATATATATATATGCAGAGTAACAGCAGCTACTGTATATACACAGCGGAGCCCTAATACTATATAATATCCAGAGTAACAGCAGCTATATACACAGCGGAGCCCTAATACTATATATATATATATATATATATATGCAGAGTAACAGCAGCTATATACACAGCGGAGCCCTAATACTATATATAATATACAGAGTAACAGCAGCTATATACACAGCGGAGTCCTAATACTATATATATATATATATATATATATATATATATATATATATATATATATATATATGCAGAGTAACAGCAGCTATATACACAGCGGAGCCCTAATACTATATAATATCCAGAGTAACAGCAGCTATATACACAGCGGAGCCCTAATACTATATATAATATCCAGAGTAACAGCAGCTATATACACAGCGGAGCCCTAATACTATATATATATGCAGAGTAACTGCAGCTATATACACAGCGGAGTCCTAATACTATATATATATATATATATATATATATATATATATATATATATGCAGAGTAACAGCAGCTATATACACAGCGGAGCCCTAATACTATATAATATCCAGAGTAACAGCAGCTATATACACAGCGGAGCCCTAATACTATATATAATATCCAGAGTAACAGCAGCTATATACACAGCGGAGCCCTAATACTATATATATATATAGGCAGAGTAACAGCAGCTATATACACAGCGGAGCCCTAATACTATATATATATATATATATATATACGCAGAGTAACCGCAGCTATATACACAGCGGAGCCCTAATACTATATATAATATACAGAGTAACAGCAGCTATATATACAGTGGAGCCCTAATACTATATATATATATATATATATATATATATATATATATATATATACAGTATATAGTCTATTCCAAGTGGAAACAGCGGAACCTCCATGCAGACGCACAGTCCTCCATGACTATGTGATTGGTGTACATTTTAATGAATTGTTGTTGTTGATTGGTCACTTTGTATATAAAACTGGTGTTGGCATATTGATGTGATATACTTGAGAAAGGCTCAGTATGTTATAAAAGGCCGAAACGTTGTATTTTTATACTCATATGGCAAAATAAAGGATAATATTTTTTGATACTTTAGGACGCTGTCTTCAATTGCAACCTAATACTATATATAATATACAGAGTAACAGCAGCTATATACACAGCGGAGCCCTAATACTATATATAATATACAGAGTAACAGCAGCTATATACACAGCAGAGCCCTAATACTATATATATATATATATACGCAGAGTAACCGCAGCTATATACACAGCGGAGCCCTAATACTATATATAATATCCAGAGTAACAGCAGCTATATACACAGCGGAGCCCTAATGATATATATATATATATATATATATACAGAGTAACAGCAGCTATATACACAGCGGAGCCCTAATACTATATATAATATGCAGAGTAACAGCAGCTATATACACAGCGGAGCCCTAATACTATATATATATGCAGAGTAACTGCAGCTATATACACAGCGGAGCCCTAATACTATATATATATATATATATATATATATATATATATATATATATATACAGAGTAACAGCAGCTATATACACAGCGGAGCCCTAATACTATATAATATCCAGAGTAACAGCAGCTATATACACAGCGGAGCCCTAATACTATATATAATATACAGAGTAACAGCCGCTATATACACAGCGGAGCCCTAATACTATATATAATATGCAGAGTAACAGCAGCTATATACACAGCGGAGCCCTAATACTATATATATATGCAGAGTAACTGCAGCTATATACACAGCGGAGCCCTAATACTATATATATATATATGCAGAGTAACAGCCGCTATATACACAGCGGAGCCCTATTACTATATATAATATCCAGAGTAACAGCAGCTATATACACAGCGGAGCCCTAATACTATATATATATCCAGAGTAACAGCCGCTATATACACAGCGGAGCCCTAATACTATATATAATATACAGAGTAACAGCCGCTATATACACAGCGGAGCCCTATTACTATATATAATATCCAGAGTAACCAGCTGCCTATGGACTATATGCAATGGTCTCCTTACCTCCCCCTAGTGGTGTAACAGGACTGTAGATTTCCAGAGTTGTGACTATGAACTCTTGGGCTATGAATGGGATCTGGAGCTTGGTGTCTGATGGATGAAGCTCTTCCCCCACAGTGATATATCAGAATTATCTGGGCTTCTGCATTGTAACAATGAGCTGTCCCTCAGACTCGGAATAACTCCCGTTTTTCTGTATATTATCCCGTATTACTAGAAGCTAGACTCTTCAGGTAAGTGCAGTCAGGTCGTCTTCCACCTGTCACACCTCACAGCTATTACCGTGTGGTTAGGCAGGAGATTGGCCGCCACACACAGCTGATTGCCTTCAATGCAGAACCATGGGAGTCGCAGTGCAATCTGTAAGCAGCCCATTACTGCAGAAATCATACCTGGCAGGAGGAGAAGAAAAACCGAGAGGGACTGAATCCTAAGAGATAAAACTCCGAATTTAGACATGAAAGAGATGGAAATGTCACAAGTCACGCTTGATGAACCCTCAATACTAACATGTTTGTAGTGGGATTTACCAGGATCCACATCTTGTTGCAGAACCCTCTGGCTATTAATTCAATTAATGAATGTATTTAACATCTCTGGGGTGAAACGCGTCTCCGGCTGTAATTACGGAGTCTGTGCATGTTCCCTGCAGGACGGCCCAGGCTCATAACATCTACAGGAGCAGGAATATCATACCACATGGTAGAATGTCCAAAATCCTATGATACCTGCCTGTAATGCCTTCATCATCCTATGTCATCACCCTGATTTCTGTCATCTGTAATCCTTCCTCTCCACGTGGATCTCCATCATCTCTGCTCTACATACAGTATACTGTCCTCTCCAGGTGGATCTCCATCATCTCTGCTCTACATACAGTATACTGTCCTCTCCGGGTGGATCTCCATCATCTCTGTTCTACATACAGTATACTGTCCTCTCCAGGTGGATCTCCATCATCTCTGCTCTACATACAGTATACTGTCCTCTCTGGGTGGATCTCCATCATCTCTGCTCTACATACAGTATACTGTCCTCTCCAGGTGGATCTCCATCATCTCTGCTCTACATACAGTATACTGTCCTCTCCAGGTGGATCTCCATCATCTCTGCTCTACATACAGTATACTGTCCTCTCCAGGTGGATCTCCATCATCTCTGCTCTACATACAGTATACTGTCCTCTCCAGGTGGATCTCCATCATCTCTGCTCTACATACAGTATACTGTCCTCTCCAGGTGGATCTCCATCATCTCTGCTCTACATACAGTATACTGTCCTCTCCAGGTGGATCTCCATCATCTCTGCTCTACATACAGTATACTGTCCTCTCCAGGTGGATCTCCATCATCTCTGCTCTACATACAGTATACTGTCCTCGCCAGGTGGATCTCCATCATCTCTGCTCTACATACAGTATACTGCCCTCTCAGGGTGGATCTCCATAATTTCTGCTCTACATGAACTGTCCTCTCCGGGTGGATCTCCATAATTTATGCTCTACATGAACCATCCTCTCCGGGTGGATCTCCATCGTCACTGCTCTACATGAACTGTTCTCTCCAGATGTGTCTCTATAATAACTTCTCTTCTTAAACTGTCTTTTGCAGGTGGATCTCAATAAGCACTTTCTGGAGCAGCGTCCATTACACGTGCTCTTCATGTTGATGGTCCTGGCTCTCTGGAGCACCCTCCATTACACGTGCTCTTCATGTTGATGGTCCTGGCTCTCTGGAGCAGCCTCCATTACACATGCTCTTCATGTTGATGGTCCTGGCTCTCTGGAGCAGCCTCCATTACACGTGCTCTTCATGTTGATGGTCCTGGCTCTCTGGAGCACCCTCCACTACACGTGCTCTTCATGTTGATGGTCCTGGCTCTCTGGAGCAGCCTCCATTACACGTGCTCTTCATGTTGATGGTCCTGGCTCTCTGGAGCAGTGTCCATTACACGTGCTCTTCATGTTGATGGTCCTGGCTCTCTGGAGCAGCATCCATTACACGTGCTCTTCATGTTGATGGTCCTGGCTCTCTGGAGCAGCCTCCATTACACATGCTCTTCATGTTGATGGTCCTGGCTCTCTGGAGCAGCATCCATTACACGTGCTCTTCATGTTGATGGTCCTGGCTCTCTGGAGCAGCCTCCATTACACGTGCTCTTCATGTTGATGGTCCTGGCTCTCTGGAGCAGCCTCCATTACACGTGCTCTTCATGTTGATGGTCCTGGCTCTCTGGAGCACCCTCCAATACATGTGCTCTTCATGTTGATGGTCCTGGCTCTCTGGAGCAGCGTCCATTACACGTGATCTTCATGTTGATGGTCCTGGCTCTCTTGAGCAGCCTCCATTACACGTGCTCTTCATGTTGATGGTCCTGGCTCTCTGGAGCAGCCTCCATTACACGTGCTCTTCATGTTGATGGTCCTGGCTCTCTTGAGCAGCCTCCATTACACGTGCTCTTCATGTTGATTGTCCTGGCTCTCTGGAGCAGCCTCCATTACACGTGCTCTTCATGTTGATGGTCCTGGCTCTCTGGAGCAGCCTCCACTACACGTGCTCTTCATGTTGATGGTCCTGGCTCTCTGGAGCACCCTCCATTACATATGCTCTTTATGTTGATGGTCCTGGCTCTCTGGAGCAGCCTCTATTACATGTGCTCTTCATGTTGATAGTCCTGGCTCTCTGGAGCAGCGTCCATTACACGTGATCTTCATGTTGATGGTCCTGGCTCTCTGGAGCAGCCTCCATTACACGCGCTCTTCATGTTGATGGTCCTGGCTCTCTGGAGCAGCCTCCATTACACGTGCTCTTCATGTTGATGGTCCTGGCTCTCTGGAGCACCCTCCAATACATGTGCTCTTCATGTTGATGGTTCTGGCTCTCTGGAGCAGCCTCCATTACACATGCTCTTCATGTTGATTGTCCTGGCTCTCTGGAGCAGCCTCCACTACACGTGCTCTTCATGTTGATGGTCCTGGCTCTCTGGAGCACTCTCCATTACATATGCTCTTTATGTTGATGGTCCTGGCTCTCTGGAGCAGCCTGCATTACACGCGCTCTTCATGTTGATGGTTCTGGCTCTTTGGGGCAGCCTCCATTACACGTGCTCTTCATGTTGATGGTTCTGGCTCTCTGGAGCAGCCTCCATTACACATGCTCTTCATGTTGATGGTCCTGGCTCTCTGGAGCAGCCTCCATTACACGTGCTCTTCATGTTGATTGTCCTGGCTCTCTGGAGCAGCCTCCATTACACGCGCTCTTCATGTTGATGGTTCTGGCTCTTTGGGGCAGCCTCCATTACACGTGCTCTTCATGTTGATGGTTCTGGCTCTCTGGAGCAGCCTCTATTACATGTGCTCTTCATGTTGATAGTCCTGGCTCTCTGGAGCAGCCTCCATTACATATGCTCTTTATGTTGATGGTCCTGGCTCTCTGGAGCAGCCTCTATTACATGTGCTCTTCATGTTGATGGTCCTGGCTCTCTGGAGCAGCCTCCATTATACGTGCTCTTCATGTTGATGGTCCTGGCTCTCTGGAGCAGCCTCCATTACACGTGCTCTTCATGTTGATGGTCCTGGCTCTCTGGAGCAGCCTCCATTATACGCGCTCTTCATGTTGATGGTCCTGGCTCTCTGGAGCAGCCTCTATTACATGTGCTCTTCATGTTGATGGTCCTGGCTCTCTGGAGCAGCCTCCATTACACGTGCTCTTCATGTTGACGGTCCTGGCTCTCTGGAGCAGCCTCCATTACACGTGCTCTTCATGTTGATGGTCCTGGCTCTCTGGAGCAGCCTCCATTACACGTGCTCTTCATGTTGATGGTCCTGGCTTACTAGAGCAGTCTCCATTACATGTCCTCTTCATGTTGATGGTCCTGGCTCTCTGGAGCAGCCTCCATTACATGTGCTCTTCATGTTGATAGTCCTGGCACTCTGGAGCAGCCTCCATTACACATGCTCTTCATGTTGATGGTCCTGGCTCTCTGGAGCAGCCTCCATTACACGTGCTCTTTATGTTGATGGTCCTGGCTCTCTGGAGCAGCCTCCATTATACGTGCTCTTCATGTTGATGGTTCTGGCTCTCTGGAGCAGCCTCCATTACACATGCTCTTCATGTTGATTGTCCTGGCTCTCTGGAGCAGCCTCCACTACACGTGCTCTTCATGTTGATGGTCCTGGCTCTCTGGAGCACTCTCCATTACATATGCTCTTTATGTTGATGGTCCTGGCTCTCTGGAGCAGCCTGCATTACACGCGCTCTTCATGTTGATGGTTCTGGCTCTTTGGGGCAGCCTCCATTACACGTGCTCTTCATGTTGATGGTTCTGGCTCTCTGGAGCAGCCTCTATTACATGTGCTCTTCATGTTGATAGTCCTGGCTCTCTGGAGCAGCCTCCATTACACGTGCTCTTCATGTTGATAGTCCTGGCTCTCTGGAGCAGCCTCCATTACACGTGCTCTTCATGTTGATTGTCCTGGCTCTTTGGGGCAGCCTCCATTACACGTGCTCTTCATGTTGATGGTTCTGGCTCTCTGGAGCAGCCTCTATTACATGTGCTCTTCATGTTGATAGTCCTGGCTCTCTGGAGCAGCCTCCATTACATGTGCTCTTTATGTTGATGGTCCTGGCTCTCTGGAGCAGCCTCCATTATACGTGCTCTTCATGTTGATGGTCCTGGCTCTCTGGAGCAGCCTCCATTACACGTGCTCTTCATGTTGATGGTCCTGGCTCTCTGGAGCAGCCTCCATTATACGCGCTCTTCATGTTGATGGTCCTGGCTCTCTGGAGCAGCCTCTATTACATGTGCTCTTCATGTTGATGGTCCTGGCTCTCTGGAGCAGCCTCCATTACACGTGCTCTTCATGTTGATGGTCCTGGCTCTCTGGAGCAGCCTCCATTACACGTGCTCTTCATGTTGATGGTCCTGGCTCTCTGGAGCAGCCTCCATTACACGTGCTCTTCATGTTGATGGTCCTGGCTTACTAGAGCAGTCTCCATTACATGTCCTCTTCATGTTGATGGTCCTGGCTCTCTGGAGCAGCCTCCATTACATGTGCTCTTCATGTTGATGGTCCTGGCTCTCTGGAGCAGCCTCCATTACACATGCTCTTCATGTTGATGGTCCTGGCTCTCTGGAGCAGCCTCCATTACACGTGCTCTTTATGTTGATGGTCCTGGCTCTCTGGAGCAGCCTCCATTATACGTGCTCTTCATGTTGATGGTCCTGGCTCTCTGGAGCAGCCTCCATTACACGTGCTCTTCATCGCCCTTAGTTTTTTAGGGTTTTCCATCACCTCGGCCATTGACTTTCTGACATGTTTTCTCTTCGCGCAGATCTTGATCATCTCTTTAGACTGATGCGCCGTCTTCTCACAGCTGGATATCCTCTCGCTCTATAAGTGTTCGCTCTCTTCATCATTATCTGGCTATATCGCTCTCCAGAGACATTTTATCTATTGATTTGCGGAGCCGTCACCTATGTAAAACCTGTCATGTCCCGCTGAGCAGGGAGCGGACATTCACTTACTGCCTATTAATAGGAAACACCAGTGAATTTCCTACTTGAACTTGTCTTATCATTTAGCTGCTGGGATGGATCCGCTCCTTACAGGCGGCAGCGTCTGAATAGATTATCTGATCCGTCACAGTGTGTCACCATCTTCATCGTGCAGCCGCCTCTCCTGCTCCTGAGTCTTTGTACAGTATCAGGGCTCTGTACATCCGAAATGTTAATCTACAGATTTCTCATAGACTCAACCTAAAGTTAGTGATGTCCACATTGTATTTAGCTGCAGTAGTGCAGTCCTCTGTTCGTTACAGCTGCAGTCATGCAGACTTATCTTCTGTACAGCTGTAGTAGTATAGACCTCTCCCTTGTACAGATGCAGTAGTACAGACCTCTCCCTTGTGTAGCTGCAGTAGTGCAGACCTCTACCTTGTACAACTGCAGTAGTGCAGACCTCTCCCTTGTGTAGCTGCAGTAGTGCAGACCTCTCCCATATGTAGTTGCAGTAGTGCAGACCTCTCCCTTGTACAGGTGTAGTGGTGCAAACCTCTCCCACATGTAGCTGCAGTAGTGCAGACCTCTCCCGTGTACAGGTGTAGTGGTGCAGACCTCTTCCATATGTAGTTGCAGTAGTGCAGACCTCTCCCTCCTGTATATTGCACTTAATACACAGAGCTGCATGACTCCTGGGCTTATGCGGTAAGTACAATGACTTAATCAGCCGGCACACTGAGACGCAGGCATTGCTGTGAGACAGCCGGGGTGTTTGATGTGATATAAGCCGCTGCCAATCTAGATACGGGGAATCTTCTATCTGACGCTCCTTTATTAGGATTATTAAGGTTGTAATAAGTGAATTTGCGTTAATCTGCTTAGAGAGAACTCTGGGTAATGAGCGCGCTGAGCGGAGGCCGAAGGCTCTACCTGGAATCCAGGACCGCGACTGACGGGGAGGGGGGTATACACCATGGGGGGGGGGACTGGGTGACACCTTATACAGGGGCACAGGGCTCCACCTGGAATACAGCACCATGACTGACGGGGAGGGGGGGGGGTATACACCATGGGGGGGGGGGGGGGACCCCTTATACAGGGGCTCAGGGCTCCACCTGGAATACAGGACCATGACTGACGGGGAGGGGGGGGGGGGTATACACCATGGGGGGGGGGGGGGGGACTGGGTGACACCTTATACAGGGGCACAGGGCTCCACCTGGAATACAGGACCATGACTGATGGGGAGGGGGGTATACACCATGGGGGGGGGGACCCCTTATACAGGGGCTCAGGGCTCCACCTGGAATACAGCACCATGACTGATGGGGAGGGGGGTATACACCATGGGGGGTGACACCTTATACAGGGGCTCAGAGCTCCACCTGACATCCAGGACTGTGACTCACAGGGGCGGGGGGGGGGGGGGGTGACACCTTATACAGGGGCTCAGAGCTCCACCTGACATCCAGGACTGTGACTCACAGGGGCGAGGGCTCTACCTGGAATTCAGGACCGTGACTGACGGAAGGGGGGGTATACACCATGGGGGGTGACCCCTTATACAGCGGATCAGGGCTCCACCTGGAATCCAAGACCACAACGCTACAGAAACGCACTCGGGGGGGGGGGGGGGGGGGGGGGGGGGATACTCCATGGGGGGTGACCCCATACTCCCTGGCACAATGGGCGTCAGGCTGGAATCTCAATCACATATAGTTTCCCACTTACCAATCCTTTGCAGCCTCACCCTTAGGTCGTTGTGATCCTACGTGATGCAGGGGAGGGAGGGCAGGGTCTGACTACACTGGGTATGTTTGTAGTCTGTAACCATAGAGACACATGTTTTTTGTATTTGACACCCTCCCTGTACTGCATGATGCAATTCTAAATAAAGCAGCCATGTGTCCTGCAGTAGGTGCAATCTCCGGGATTGCACGTTCTGCAGCGTGTAGCACCGGTTGGCTGCCTGCTCTAGCTCCGCCCACACCGGGCCCCATACTAAGCCCCCTTCCTAGGGCCCGGCTGCCTTACACTGTGGCTGCCGATGTGACACGTAACATGCTAATTCGGACCGCACATTCACACGCAGTGATTTAGAATAAGTCAGAATGGTCGGTGCTCTCCTCTCATTATCCCACACGGCAAACGGATCCAGAACATTTACATAAATTTACATGAAAGATATGAATCTAGCGGGAAGCTAGAGACCTGGAGCGGCTGGGGAGGTGAGTATGACCGCCACATGCACGGAGAGAACCCAAGCCATCAAAGGTGACTGACCCCCACCATCACCAGCCTGATAACCACATACAGGGGCACTACAAGGACCAGCAACTCCAAACTCATGGCAATCACAGCAACCAATGTCAGTGCACATCCTGCTGGTAATTGTAGTTCTACCTGACATGGAAGATCACAGGCACAGAGACATTACCCAATGTAACAACAATTCTAAGGTTCTAAACTGAAAAGGAGAAGGTCCCTCCATGCTGTATACACCTGTATTATCTGCTGTACAGTACACTGCCCCTCCTCCATGCTGTATACACCTGTATTATCTGCTGTACAGTACACTGCCCCCATGCTGTATACACCTGTATTATCTGCTGTACAGTACACTGCTCCTCCATGCTGTATACACCTGTATTATCTGCTGTATAGTACACTGCTCCTCCATGCTGTATACACCTGTATTATCTGCTGTACAGTACACTGCTCCCCTCCATGCTGTATACACCTGTATTATCTGCTGTACAGTACACTGCCCCCTCCATGCTGTATACACCTGTATTATCTGCTGTACAGTACACTGCTCCTCCTCCATGCTGTATACACCTGTATTTTCTGCTGTACAGTACACTGCCCCCCTCCATGCTGTATACACCTGTATTATCTGCTGTACAGTACACTGCTCCTCCATGCTGTATACACCTGTATTATCTGCTGTACAGTACACTGCTCCCCTCCATGCTGTATACACCTGTATTATCTGCTGTACAGTACACTGCCCCCCTCCATGCTGTATACACCTGTATTATCTGCTGTACAGTACACTGCCCCTCCTCCATGCTGTATACACCTGTATTATCTGCTGTACAATACACTGCCCCTCCTCCATGCTGTATACACCTGTATTATCTGCTGTACAGTACACTGCCCCCCCTCCATGCTGTATACACCTGTATTATCTGCTGTACAGTACACTGCCCCCCCCCTCCATGCTGTATACACCTGTATTATCTGCTGTACAATACACTGCCCCCCTCCATGCTGTATACACCTGTATTATCTGCTGTACAGTACACTGCCCCCTCCATGCTGTATACACCTGTATTATCTGCTGTACAGTACACTGCCCCTCCATGCTGTATACACCTGTATTATCTGCTGTACAGTACACTGCTCCTCCATGCTGTATACACCTGTATTATCTGCTGTACAGTACACTGCTCCTCCATGCTGTATACACCTGTATTATCTGCTGTACAGTACACTGCTCCTCCATGCTGTATACACCTGTATTATCTGCTGTACAGTACACTGCCCCCCTCCATGCTGTATACACCTGTATTATCTGCTGTACAGTACACTGCTCCTCCATGCTGTATACACCTGTATTATCTGCTGTACAGTACACTGCCCCTCCTCCATGCTGTATACACCTGTATTATCTGCTGTACAGTGCACTGCCCCCCTCCATGCTGTATACACCTGTATTATCTGCTGTACAGTACACTGCCCCTCCTCCATGCTGTATACACCTGTATTATCTGCTGTACAGTACACTGCCCCTCCTCCATGCTGTATACACCTGTATTATCTGCTGTACAGTACACTGCCCCTCCATGCTATATACACCTGTATTATCTGCTGTACAGTACACTGCTCCTCCATGCTGTATACACCTGTATTATCTGCTGTACAGTACACTGCCCCCCCTCCATGCTGTATACACCTGTATTATCTGCTGTACAGTACACTGCTCCTCCATGCTGTATACACCTGTATTATCTGCTGTACAGTACACTGCCCCCTCCATGCTGTATACACCTGTATTATCTCCTGTACAGTACACTGCCCCCCTCCATGCTGTATACACCTGTATTATCTGCTGTACAGTACACTGCCCCCTCTATGCTGTATACACCTGTATTACCTGCTGTACAGTACACTGCCCCCCTCCATGCTGTATACACCTGTATTATCTGCTGTACAGTACACTGCCCCCCCTCCATGCTGTATACACCTGTATTATCTGCTGTACAGTACACTGCTCCCCCTCCATGCTGTATACACCTGTATTATCAGCTGTACAGTACACTGCTCCCCCTCCATGCTGTATACACCTGTATTATCTGCTGTACAGTACACTGCTCCTCCATGCTGTATACACCTGTATTATCTGCTGTACAGTACACTGCTCCTCCATGCTGTATACACCTGTATTATCTGCTGTACAGTACACTGCTCCTCCATGCTGTATACACCTGTATTATCTGCTGTACAGTACACTGCCCCCCCTCCATGCTGTATACACCTGTATTATCTCCTGTACAGTACACTGCTCCTCCATGCCATATACACCTGTATTATCTGCTGTACAGTACACTGCTCCTCCATGCTGTATACACCTGTATTATCTGCTGTACAGTACACTGCTCCTCCATGCTGTATACACCTGTATTATCTGCTGTACAGTACACTGCCCCCCTCCATGCTGTATACACCTGTATTATCTGCTGTACAGTACACTGCTCCTCCATGCTGTATACACCTGTATTATCTGCTGTACAGTACACTGCCCCTCCTCCATGCTGTATACACCTGTATTATCTGCTGTACAGTACACTGCTCCTCCATGCTGTATACACCTGTATTATCTGCTGTACAGTACACTGCCCCTCCTCCATGCTGTATACACCTGTATTATCTGCTGTACAGTACACTGCCTCCTCCATGCTGTATACACCTGTATTATCTGCTGTACAGTACACTGCCCCTCCTCCATGCTGTATACACCTGTATTATCTGCTGTACAGTACACTGCCCCTCCTCCATGCTGTATACACCTGTATTATCTGCTGTACAGTACACTGCCCCTCCATGCTATATACACCTGTATTATCTGCTGTACAGTACACTGCTCCTCCATGCTGTATACACCTGTATTATCTCCTGTACAGTATACTGCTCCTCCATGCTGTATACACCTGTATTATCTGCTGTACAGTACACTGCCCCCCTCCATGCTGTATACACCTGTATTATCTGCTGTACAGTACACTGCCCCCTCCATGCTGTATACACCTGTATTATCTGTTGTACAGTACACTGCCCCCCCTCCATGCTATATACACCTGTATTATCTGCTGTACAGTACACTGCTCCTCCATGCTGTATACACCTGTATTATCTCCTGTACAGTATACTGCTCCTCCATGCTGTATACACCTGTATAATCTGCTGTACAGTACACTGCCCCTCCATGCTGTATACACCTGTATTATCTGCTGTACAGTACACTGCCCCTCCTCCATGCTGTATACACCTGTATTATCTGCTGTACAGTACACTGCCCCTCCTCCATGCTGTATACACCTGTATTACCTGCTGTACAGTACACTGCCCCTCCATGCTGTATACACCTGTATTATCTGCTGTACAGTACACTGCTCCCCTCCATGCTGTATACACCTGTATTATCTGCTGTACAGTACACTGCCCCCCTCCATGCTGTATACACCTGTATTATCTGCTGTACAGTACACTGCTCCTCCATGCTGTATACACCTGTATTATCTGCTGTACAGTACACTGCTCCTCCATGCTGTATACACCTGTATTATCTGCTGTACAGTACACTGCCCCCTCCATGCTGTATACACCTGTATTATCTGCTGTACAGTACACAGCCCCCTCCATGCTGTATACACCTGTATTATCTGCTGTACAGTACACTGCCCTCCTCCATGCTGTATACACCTGTATTATCTGCTGTACAGTACACTGCCCCCCCTCCATGCTGTATACACCTGTATTATCTGCTGTACAGTACACTGCTCCCCTCCATGCTGTATACACCTGTATTATCTGCTGTACAGTACACTGCTCCTCCATGCTGTATACACCTGTATTATCTGCTGTACAGTACACTGCCCCCCCCTCCATGCTGTATACACCTGTATTATCTGCTGTACAGTACACTGCCCCTCCATGCTGTATACACCTGTATTATCTGCTGTACAGTACACTGCCCCTCCATGCTGTATACACCTGTATTATCTGCTGTACAGTACACTGCCCCCCTCCATGCTGTATACACCTGTATTATCTGCTGTACAGTACATTGCTCCCCTCCATGCTGTATACACCTGTATTATCTGCTGTACAGTACACTGCCCCTCCTCCATGCTGTATACACCTGTGTAATCTGCTGTACAGTACACTGCCCCCCTCCATGCTGTATACACCTGTACTATCTGTATTATACGCAGGGGCAGGAGGTGACGGCCGTCCTTGTAGGGTGAGGAGCACATAAAGGCTTTTTCTAGCACAATATGGATGATGCTTTGTGGCCGATATTATCAGAATAGAAACCTTTGAATGATAAGTGAATGGCGGCCGGGGGTGATTGATCAGGGGCTGCGGGCTGATGACTGAATCCACATTACTTTCCACTTTCTGCTATTTTATAGGAGACATTTTTCAGATCAATTCCAGCCATTAAGCCCCATGATATGGAGATGACAGGCGGGCTGCATGCAGGACACGGCGCAGAGCAAAGGCCAAGCCGACTTCAGACGAGGAACCAAATTCCACTAAATGACATCAATGGGAGCAAAATCAATACATATTATACATTATATCAACCACCCGTATTGAATAGCAGCACATTACCTAATGGGATCCGTACATGAAATTCTCCGGAACAATCAGATCCGGGGGCCGATGGGGGGCAGCACCTTATTACCCCCACCAGCACCTCCAGATATATATATAGCTATAGGTAACAGGGAGACATACATTGTAACCATTCAGATGGGACGTGATGGCGGATATACATAGAACGGCCATACCTGCAACTGATCTACGCTGAGCAGAGGCCAAATCCACAGCCATGAGGATCAATGACTGGATGTTACTAAGACATCACATTACTGCCGATCAATAACAAGTGGTAACTACATCTCCCAATATGCAGCAACGTCGTGTCCCTTATCAGACCGTCCCTTATCTATAAACTGCATGAAATGTTCCCCTGCTTATAAATGAAATAAGAGTAAAAACCGATTAATGGCGGAAACCCCACAGAGAGCGACAAATTATAGCACAGGAGAAGGCGAAAATGAAAGATGTCATAAACCAAAGAAAAATATCAATCCCTAACCAGGTCTGAGGGCAAACACAACAAACAGGGCCGTATTTGTCACTAGGCACCCGTGGTCCGGTGCCTAGGGCGGCGCCCTGGGGGGGGTCGGCACCCGCAGGGAACACTTTTTTTATTATTATTAAAAAAAAAAAAAAAAAAAAACGTCCGTAGGCACCGGCCCACGGGTGCCTAGTCCGTGCCGGGGGGGGGGGGGGGGGGGGAAGGTGTGACGGAGCGGCCGGGAGCAGGCTGGTGGGCAGGCTGGTTCCCTCCCCCCATGCAGCGCCGAGGTCCGGGGTCCAGGGTGCGGGGCAGGTGTTGAGCTTCCGGCACACACAGCCTGACAGAGGCCGGAAGCTCACAGCTGCAGCCCCGCGGTCCCGGATCTTGTCTCCTGCTCGGCGGCGCTCACGTGATGTGACGTCATCGCCTAGCAGGAGAGAAGATCCAGGAACGCGGGGCTGCAGCTGGGAGCTTCCGGCCTCTGTCAGACTGTGTGTGCCGGAAGCTCAACACCTGCCTCGCACCCCGGACCCCGGACCTCGGCGCTGCATGGGGGGAGGGAACCAGCCTGCCTGCCCACCAGCCTGCTCCCGGCCGCCCCGTCTCCCCCCAGCCCCACAGCCTCTCCCCTGCCCCCCCAGCCTCTCACCTGCCCCCCCAGCCTCTCACCTGCCCCCCCAGCCTCTCACCTGCCCCTCAGCCTCTCACCTGCCCCCCAGCCTCTCACCTGCCCCACAGCCTCTCCCCTGCCCCCCCAGCCTCTCACCTGCCCCCCCAGCCTCTCACCTGCCCCCCCAGCCTCTCACCTGCCCCTCAGCCTCTCACCTGCCCCCCAGCCTCTCCCCTGTCCCCCCAGCCTCTCACCTGCCCCCCAGCCTCTCACCTGCCCCTCAGCCTCTCACCTGCCCCCCAGCCTCTCCCCTGCCCCCCAGCCTCTCACCTGCCCCCCAGCCTCTCCCCTGCCCCCCAGCCTCTCACCTGCCCCCCAGCCTCTCACCTGCCCCTCAGCCTCTCACCTGCCCCCCAGCCTCTCCCCTGTCCCCCCAGCCTCTCACCTGCCCCCCAGCCTCTCACCTGCCCCTCAGCCTCTCACCTGCCCCCCAGCCTCTCACCTACCCCCCAGCCTCTCACCTACCCCCCAGCCTCTCACCTGCCCCCCAGCCTCTCACCTGCCCCCCAGCCTCTCACCTGCCCCTCAGCCTCCCCCCTGCCCCCCCAGCCTCTCACCTGCCCCCCCAGCCTCTCACCTGCCCCCCAGCCTCTCACCTGCCCCCCAGCCTCTCACCTGCCCCCCAGCCTCTCACCTGCCCCCCAGCCTCTCCCCCTAACCCCCAGCCTCTCACCTGCCCCCCAGCCTCTCCCCTGCCCCCCAGCCTCTCACCTGCCCCCCAGCCTCTCCCCTGCCCCCCAGCCTCTCACCTGCCCCTCAGCCTCTCACCTGCCCCCCAGCCTCTCCCCTGCCCCCCCAGCCTCTCCCCTGCCCCCCCAGCCTCTCACCTGCCCCTCAGCCTCTCACCTGCCCCCCAGCCTCTCCCCTGCCCCCCCAGCCTCTCACCTGCCCCTCAGCCTCTCACCTGCCCCCCAGCCTCTCACCTGCCCCCCAGCCTCTCACCTGCCCCCCAGCCTCTCACCTGCCCCTCAGCCTCTCACCTGCCCCTCAGCCTCTCACCTGCCCCCCAGCCTCTCACCTGCCCCCCAGCCTCTCACCTGCCCCTCAGCCTCTCACCTGCCCCCCAGCCTCTCACCTGCCCCTCAGCCTCTCACCTGCCCCTCAGCCTCTCACCTGCCCCTCAGCCTCTCACCTGCCCCCCAGCCTCTCACCTGCCCCCCCCAGCCTCTCACCTGCCCCTCAGCCTCTCACCTGCCCCTCAGCCTCTCACCTGCCCCCCAGCCTCTCACCTGCCCCCCAGCCTCTCACCTGCCCCCCAGCCTCTCACCTGCCCCTCAGCCTCTCACCTGCCCCTCAGCCTCTCACCTGCCCCCCAGCCTCTCACCTGCCCCTCAGCCTCTCACCTGCCCCTCAGCCTCTCACCTGCCCCCCAGCCTCTCACCTGCCCCTCAGCCTCTCCCCTGCCCCCCAGCCTCTCCACCTAACCATCAGCCTCTCCCCCCAAACCTCAGCCTCTCCCACTGCCCCCAGCCTCTCCCCTGCCCCCCCCAGCCTCTCCCCTGCCCCCCCAGCCTTTCCCCTGCCCCCCCCCCAGACTCTCCCCCTAACCCTCAGCCTCTCCCCTGGTCCCCAGCCTCTCCCCTGGTCCCCAACCTCTCCCCCCTGCATTCTCAGCCTCTCCCCTGCCCCCAGCCTCTCTCCCCTGCATTCTCAGCTGCTCCCCAGCCTCCCAGCCCCTCCCCCTGACCCACAGCTTCTCCCTCTGACTCCCAGCCTCTCCCCCTGAATCCCAGCTTCTTCCCTGCCCCCCTACCGCTCCCCCTGACCCCCAGCCTCTCCCCCTGAGCCCCAGCCCCCCCTGAACCCCAGCTTCTCCCCTGCCACCCTAGCTGCCCCTCCCTGCTGTCCCCTGCCCCCCAGCTGCTCTTCCTTTCCCCCAGCTGCTCTCCCTTTCCCCCAGCTGCCTCCCTTCCCCAGTCACCCCCAGTTGCCTCCCTTCCTCAGTCCCCCCCCAGCTGCCTCCCTTGCCCTGTCACCCCTAGCTGCCTCCCTTCCCCTGTCACCCCCAGCTGCCCCCCTTCCCCAGTCCCCCTGTCGCCCCAGCTGCCTCCCTTCCCCAGTCCCCCTGTCGCCCCAGCTGCCTCCCTTTCCCAGCCCCCCCCAGCTGCCTCCCTTCCCCAGTCACCCCCAGCTGCCCCTGCAGACAAGTTGTGGTCGGAGAAGTCTTCATGATGCTGCGCCAGATGGAGAAGAAAGCAAAAAGTTAGCGACGGCAATCGGAGAAGACGTCACCTGTGAGTCATTAGTAACTGCACTGTAATTACTTCTATAGTGTGCAGAGCCTGTGTACCATTGGGGTCTATAAGGGTCAGTTTATTGTTTGCGGTAGTGTACTGACACAGCCCTGCGGTCACTACAGTACACTAGTGCAAACTTTTTAACTAGGACCCAACTACAAGAGCTGCAGGCACTACAACTCCCAGCATATCCTGAGGGCTGCAGACTGTCAGTACTTGCTGGGAGTTGTAGTGCCTACAGCTGTTGTAGTTGGGTCCTAGGTGCATTATACACTGGATGCTTTGTGGCATATAAGAATACATAGATCTGTGGGGGCTCAGTGCAGGGAAGTGACCCCAGAACATCACTAATAGGGGATAGAACAACAACATCCTCCCCTATCCATATTAGTGATGTTCTGGGGTCACGTCCCTGCACTGAGCCCCCACAGATCTATGTATTCTGATTTCCCATAACGCCTCCAGGACCCAACTACAACAGCTGCAGGCACTACAACTCCCAGAACAGTCTGCAGCCCTCAGGATATGCTGGGAGTTGTAGTGCCTGCAGCTGCTGTAGTTGGGTCTTAGGTGCATTATACACTGGATGCTTTATGGCATATAAGAATACATAGATCTGTGGGGGCTCAGTGCAGGGACGTGACCCCAGAACAGCACTAATAGGGGATAGGGGGAGATGTTTTTGTTCTATCCCCTATTAGTGATGTTCTGGGGTCACTTCCCTGCACTGAGCCCCCACAGATCTCTTTATTCTTATATGCCACAAAGCATTCAGTGTATAGGACCCAACTACAACAGCTGCAGGCACTACAACTCCCAGCATGTACTGACAGTCTGCAGCCCTCAGGATATGCTGGGAGTTGTAGTACAGTGTAGACAGATGTATTACTGGACCTTCAGGGCTGATGGTTGTCACCCACAGATTGCAGCCACCAGGAGCCTCTGCACACAGTGATTTATTACAGGGTTGTCCTCTCAGAGACTACAACTCCCAGCATACCCTGAGAGCTGTATAAATGGAGGGATTTGTCACAGATACAGATGAATTCAGGAAAGGAGCGGGGTCAGCATGTCGTGTCTCACTGGTTCTATATTGGTGGCTCCAGGTGCCCCAGTCCAACACTGGACAGAACCAGTCCCCCGGCCTCCTTCCTTCCTCCATCACGTCTGTTTGATGAGAACAGCGGGCATCAAGCAGAGCGGCACCCAAGTGCCAGGGTATATACCATGCATGTACAGTAACGGTGCGGCGGGGGGGGGGGGGGGGCGGCGCCTCTGCGTGCAAAGTGCCTAGGGCAGCATGAACTCTAAATACAGGCCTGACAACAAATAGGGTGTAACATGCCATGGAAAACTAGTACAACAGCTATAACCACAGTACTGCCCCCTATATACAAGAATATAACTACTATAATACTGCCCCTATATACAAGAATATAACTACTATAATACTGCCCCTATATACAGGGATATAACTACTATAATACTGCTCCTATATACAGGAATATAACTACTATAATACTGCTCCTATATACAGGAATATACTATATATACTGCCCCCTATATATACACAGGAATATAACTACTATAATACTGCTCCTATATACAGGAATATAACTACTATAATACTGCTCCCTATATACAGGAATATAACTACTATAATACTGCCCCCTATATACAGGGATATAACTACTATAATACTGCTCCTATATACAGGAATATAACTACTATAATACTGCTCTTATATACAGGAATATAACTACTATAATACTGCCCCCTATATACAGGAATATATCTACTATAATACTGCCCCCTATATACAGGGATATAACTACTATAATACTGCCCCCTATATACAAGAATATAACTACTATAATACTGCTCCTATATACAAGAATATAACTACTATAATACTGCTCCTATATACAGGGATATAACTACTATAATACTGCTCCTATATACAGGAATATAACTACTATAATACTGCTCCTATATACAGGAATATACTATATATACTGCCCCCTATATATACACAGGAATATAACTACTATAATACTGCTCCTATATACAGGAATATAACTACTATAATACTGCTCCCTATATACAGGAATATAACTACTATAATACTGCCCCCTATATACAGGGATATAACTACTATAATACTGCTCCTATATACAGGAATATAACTACTATAATACTGCTCTTATATACAGGAATATAACTACTATAATACTGCCCCCTATATACAGGAATATACTACTATAATACTGCTCCTATATACAGGGATATAACTACTATAATACTGCCCCCTATATACAGGAATATACTACTATAATACTGCTCCTATACACAGGAATATAACTACTATAATACTGCTCCTATATACAGGGATATAACTACTATAATACTGCTCCTATATACAGGAATATAACTACTATAATACTGCTCCTATATACAGGAATATACTATATATACTGCCCCCTATATATACACAGGAATATAACTACTATAATACTGCTCCTATATACAGGAATATAACTACTATAATACTGCTCCCTATATACAGGAATATAACTACTATAATACTGCCCCCTATATACAGGGATATAACTACTATAATACTGCTCCTATATACAGGAATATAACTACTATAATACTGCTCTTATATACAGGAATATAACTACTATAATACTGCCCCCTATATACAGGAATATACTACTATAATACTGCTCCTATATACAGGGATATAACTACTATAATACTGCCCCCTATATACAGGAATATACTACTATAATACTGCTCCTATACACAGGAATATAACTACTATAATACTGCTCCTATATACAGGGATATAACTACTATAATACTGCTCCTATATACAGGGATATATCTACTATAATACTGCTCCTATATACAAGAATATAACTACTATAATATTGCTCCTATATACAGGAATATAACTACTATAATACTGCCCCCTATATACAGGAATATAACTATTATAATACACGAACTGGAGAGAATGGAACGGCTGCACATCCCATCTATGGCTGATACTAATGCCGCTAGGCCTATATTAAAAATCAACACCAGAGTGTCTGTATATGAATTGATCAAGCCATATTGCCCCGTGTACCACCGCGCAGGTCCTCCGGTCCACACGGGTCCCTACGCTAACTCCACACCGTGTCGGTCAGCGACCGCCAACCCCGCAAAGCGTGCACATGCAGGGAAGGGAGGCCATGGAACGGCCCTGCAACCCCAATGTCACAGGACCAGACCCAAAAAGCCCCACCAGAACCCAGCCAGCACCACCGGCGGGGAAGGCTGCCCCCAAACGACACAAGTATGGATATGGTATTACACTTACCATTGCTGCTCTCACAGAATGGGGAAGACATAGGGTCCAGACATGTGAGCACAGGCATATCCTGCTAATTTTGGTCATGTGGGTCTTATAAAGGAGTGCTAGCTGTTCAGAGAGGGGGAACTGTAAAACACGAACTGGAGAGAAAGGAACGGCTGCACATCCCATCTATGGCTGACACTAATGCCGCTAGGCCTCCTTTATAAGACCCACATGACCTAAATTAGCAGGATATGCCTGTGCTCACATGTCTGGACCTTATGTCTTCCCCATTCTGTGAGAGCAGCAATGGTAAGTGTAATACCATATCCATACTTGTGTCGTTTGGGGGCAGCCTTCCCCGCCGGTGGTGCTGGCCGGGTTTTGGTGGGGCTTTTTGGGTCTGGTCCTGTGACATTGGGGTTGCAGGGCCGTTCCATGGCCTCCCTTCCCTGCACGTGCACGCTTTGCGGGGTTGGCGGTCGCTGACCGACACTGTGTGGAGTTAGCGTAGGGACCCGTGTGGACCAGAGGACCTGCGCGGTGGTACACGGGGCAATATGGCTTGATCAATTCATATACAGACACTCTGGTGTTGATTTTTAATATAGGCCTAGCGGCATTAGTATCAGCCATAGATGGGATGTGCAGCCGTTCCATTCTTTCCAGTTCGTGTGATAACTACTATAATACTAATCCCTATATACAGGAATATAACTACTATAATACTGCTCCCTATATACAGGAATATAACTACTATAATACTGCTCCTATATACAGGAATATAACTACTATAATACTGCTCCTATATACAGGAATATAACTACTATAATACTGCCCCCTATATACAGGAATATAACTACTATAATACTGCTCCTATATACAAGAATATAACTACTATAATACTGCACCCTATATACAGGGATATAACTACTATAATACTGCTCCCTATATACAGGGATATAACTACTATAATACTGCTCTTATATACAGGAATATACTACTATAATACTGCCCCCTATATACAGGAATATAACTACTATACTACTGCTCCTATATACAGGGATATAACTACTATAATACTGCTCCTATATACAGGAATGTAACTTCTATAATACTGCTCCTATATACAGGAATATAACTACTATAATACTGCCCCTTATATACAGGAATATAACTACTATAATACTGCTCCCTATATACAGGGATATAACTACTATAATACTGCTCCTATACACAGGAATATAACTTCTATAATACTGCTCCTATATACAGGAATATAACTACTATAATACTGCCCCTTATATACAAGAATATAACTACTATAATACTGCTCCTATATACAGGAATATAACTACTATAATACTGCTCCCTATATACAGGAATATAACTACTATAATACTGCCCCCTATATACAGGAATATAACTACTATAATACTGCTCCTATATACAGGGATATAACTACTATAATACTGCTCCCTATATACAGGAATATAACTACTATAATACTGCTCCCTATATACAGGGATATAACTACTATAATACTGCTCCTATATACAGGGATATAACTACTATAACACAGGCCTTATTACTATTAGAATACTGCCCCCTATGGACAGATATGTAGCAGTCAGTGAGTTCTTTTCCTTGCTGCTCCTCCCCCCTGATAACATACAATCCTCGGGGATGCTGTGGGTTTCTGGCGGCACACGCTGTGTACTCTGTGGGAGATACGGGGTTAATGTAATTCGGGAAGCCTGTGCGGCACACAATACACTCCTTTGATTTCTCCTGATCAGCGGCTAATCAGTGGCGCGTCTCTCGGAGGGAGCGTCTAATTACTGCTTGCAGGGAAGTTGTTAATACATGGCTGTGCTCATTTCGGCTAATCTCCAGCTTTCTGCCAGGCCCAGGGATTAATTTCTTTGGGAATCTTTTGGCTTTGTTTAATTGTTTGGAAGCATTAACTCCGGGGCGATAAGAGAAGTCGGATGTTTTCTGTAACATGGACACTATATGTAATCCCATATAGAGGAACCGCAGCCACAATGAGAGGCCAACATCAGTCATCTGTGCGGCTGGAGACAATGGGGACATTCATCATCACCGCCATACACAATCCAGAGACCAGGCGCTATGTGTCACCGCATGGCGGTCATATATGTGCAATAGCTGCGAGCCGAGCATTCATCCCTCCATCTCTCCTGGTTCTTCCCTGGTCATGGTGAAAGCCGCTGCCAGACACTTTCATCCCCCCCAGACTCTTCTGGCTAAGGCTTATCTTATAAAGGACAAAAGGATCAGGCATCGAAACCCAAGTCAGGAAGCCCCCATACAGTCGCTGGATTTGGCCTTTAGATTAATTCTTCTTCTTAACATCTTATTATATATAGCTTACTCTTCTATTGGGCACACACTGATATGTGACTGTGTTCTCCTATATACAGCTGATATGTGGGCTCTCTGGCCTCCTATATACAGCTGATATGTGGGCTCTCTGGCCCCCTATATACAGCTGATATATGGGCTCTCTGGCCCCCTATATACAGCTGATATGTGGGCTCTCTGGCCTCCTATATACAGCTGATATGTGACTGTGTTCTCCTATATACAGCTGATATGTGGGCTCTCTGGCCTCCTATATACAGCTGATATGTGGGCTCTCTGGCCTCCTATATACAGCTGATGTGTGGGCTCTCTGGTCCCCTATATACAGCTGATATGTGGGCTCTCTGGCCTCCTATATACAGCTGATATGTAGGCTCTCTGACCTCCTATATACAGCTGATATGTGGGCTCTCTGGCCTCCTATATACAGCTGATGTGTGGGCTCTCTGGTCCCCTATATACAGCTGATATGTGGGCTCTCTGGCCTCCTATATACAGCTGATGTGTGGGCTCTCTGGCCTCCTATATACAGCTGATATGTGGGCTCTCTGGCCTCCTATATACAGCTGATATGTGGGCTCTCTGGCCTCCTATATACAGCTGATATGTGGGCTCTCTGGCCCCCTATATACAGCTGATATGTGGGCTCTCTGACCTCCTATATACAGCTGATATGTGGGCTCTCTGACCTCCTATATACAGCTGATATATGGGCTCTCTGGCCTCCTATATACAGCTGATGTGTGGGCTCTCTGGCCTCCTATATACAGCTGATATGTGGGCTCTCTAGCCTCCTATATACAGCTGATGTGTGGGCTCTCTGGCCTCCTATATACAGCTGATATGTGGGCTCTCTGGCCTCCTATATACAGCTGATATGTGGGCTCTCTGGCCTCCTATATACAGCTGATATGTAGGCTCTCTGACCTCCTATATACAGCTGATATGTGGGCTCTCTGGCCTCCTATATACAGCTGATGTGTGGGCTCTCTGGTCCCCTATATACAGCTGATATGTGGGCTCTCTGGCCTCCTATATACAGCTGATGTGTGGGCTCTCTGGCCTCCTATATACAGCTGATATGTGGGCTCTCTGGCCTCCTATATACAGCTGATATGTGGGCTCTCTGGCCTCCTATATACAGCTGATATGTGGGCTCTCTGGCCCCCTATATACAGCTGATATGTGGGCTCTCTGACCTCCTATATACAGCTGATATGTGGGCTCTCTGACCTCCTATATACAGCTGATATATGGGCTCTCTGGCCTCCTATATACAGCTGATGTGTGGGCTCTCTGGCCTCCTATATACAGCTGATATGTGGGCTCTCTGGCCTCCTATATACAGCTGATATGTGGGCTCTCTGGCCCCCTATATACAGCTGATATGTGGGCTCTCTGACCTCCTATATACAGCTGATATGTGGGCTCTCTGGCCTCCTATATACAGCTGATATGTGGGCTCTCTGACCTCCTATATACAGCTGATATGTGGGCTCTCTGGTCCCCTATATACAGCTGATATGTGGGCTCTCTGACCTCCTATATACAGCTGATGTGTGGGCTCTCTGGCCTCCTATATACAGCTGATGTGTGGGCTCTCTGGCCTCCTATATACAGCTGATATATGGGCTCTCTGGCCCCCTATATACAGCTGATATGTGGGCTCTCTGGCCTCCTATATACAGCTGATATGTGGGCTCTCTGGCCTCCTATATACAGCTGATGTGTGGGCTCTCTGGTCCCCTATATACAGCTGATATGTGGGCTCTCTGGCCTCCTATATACAGCTGATGTGTGGGCTCTCTGGCCCCCTATATACAGCTGATATGTGGGCTCTCTGGCCCCCTATATACAGCTGATATGTGGGCTCTCTGGCCTCCTATATACAGCTGATATGTGGGCTCTCTGGCCTCCTATATACAGCTGATATGTGGGCTCTCTGACCTCCTATATACAGCTGATATGTGGGCTCTCTGGCCTCCTATATACAGCTGATATGTGGGCTCTCTGGCCTCCTATATACAGCTGATATGTGGGCTCTCTGGTCCCCTATATACAGCTGATATGTGGGCTCTCTGACCTCCTATATACAGCTGATGTGTGGGCTCTCTGGCCTCCTATATACAGCTGATGTGTGGGCTCTCTGGCCTCCTATATACAGCTGATATATGGGCTCTCTGGCCCCCTATATACAGCTGATATGTGGGCTCTCTGGCCTCCTATATACAGCTGATATGTGGGCTCTCTGGCCTCCTATATACAGCTGATATGTGGGCTCTCTGGCCCCCTATATACAGCTGATATGTGGGCTCTCTGGCCTCCTATATACAGCTGATATGTGGGCTCTCTGGCCTCCTATATACAGCTGATATGTGGGCTCTCTGGCCCCCTATATACAGCTGATATGTGGGCTCTCTGGCCTCCTATATACAGCTGATATGTGGGCTCTCTGGCCCCCTATATACAGCTGATATGTGGGCTCTCTGGCCTCCTATATACAGCTGATATGTGGGCTCTCTGGCCTCCTATATACAGCTGATATGTGACTGTGTTCTCCTATATACAGCTGATATGTGGGCTCTCTGGCCTCCTATATACAGCTGATATGTGGGCTCTCTGGCCTCCTCCCTGTTTATTTCTTTTTCTCAAATATTTTTTTATTACAAAAGAAGAGAAAACTAATATCAGAAGCGAAAATGGAGGCAAATCTCCTCCTCGGGGGCACTGCATCCTGGGGTTATTACATCTCCTCCTCGGAGGCACTGCATCCTGGGGTTATTACATCTTCTCCTCGGGGGCACTGCATCCTGGGGTTATTACATCTTCTCCTCGGGGGCACTGCATCCTGGGGTTATTACATCTCCTCGGGGGCACTGCATCCTGGGGTTATTACATCTCCTCCTCCGGGGCACTGCATCCTGGGGTTATTACATCTCCTCCTCGGGGGCACTGCATCCTGGGGTTATTACATCTCCTCCTCGGGGGCACTGCATCCTGGGGTTATTACATCTCCTCCTCGGGGGCACTGCATCCTGGGGTTATTACATCTCCTCGGGGGCACTGCATCCTGGGGTTATTACATCTCCTCCTCGGGGGCACTGCATCCTGGGGTTATTACATCTCCTCCTCGGGGGCACTGCATCCTGGGGTTATTACATTTCGTCCTAGTGTGGCTGGCAGCCTGGGGTTATTACATCTCCTCCTGGAATGGCTGGCGGCCTGGGGTTATTACGTCTCCTCTTGGAATGGCTGGTGGCCTGGGGTTATTACTTCTCACCTTGGCGCGGCTGGCGGCCTGGGGTTATTACGTCTCCCGCCGTGGCTGGCGGCCTGGGGTTATTACGTCTCCCGCCGTGGCTGGCGGCCTGGGGTTATTACGCCTCCCGCCGTGGCTGGCGGCCTGGGCTTATGGGCATCTCGGAGCAGCAGCTTTTGATCTGACGCGTTTTCTTTAACTTGTAATGAGGATTTTCGTTCCTTTCCGGGGCCGGAGCGGTGAGATCGGATCCTCCATCCTGCTCCGTTGCGTTGCTCCCTCCTCTGAGATTCGGGGCGGTGGAGCCGTCACACCCATTATCTGCTCCTCAATTAGACGAGGAAACATTTAGTAATAAAGCGGCAGATCCCGTCCCCCGGCGATCACATTACCTGCCGCGCGGCTGATCAGTCACACAAGGAAACCAGTCACTGGCTATATCATATAGGAAGAGATAGTCACTAAAGTAGTAGTTGTCTGAGCTCCAGGTGTCGCCACAAAACTACAACTCCCATCATGCAGCACAGTGTAGAGCATGGTCCCCCAGTCTATGCTGTAACACAATTACAGGACAGGGATGGAAGGAAAATGTCTGCAACATTGTATCAGTGCAGGAGGAACCAGATACAATAGCAACAAAGCATCAGCAGTGAGGCGTGTGAGAGTAAGATGACTCCATTCACTGACAGCAAGCAGTCATCTCCAAAACAGTGAAACAAGTCTATAAGAAAGTTCCATAACTCTCCATTATGGTGGCACTGTGATCGCTGGGACCGGACTATGTGGACAAGTCTTTGCGACTCTTCCACCATCTTTCATCCGCGGGTTTATCTATGGGCGGAGTTCAATCACTTTCTAATTTGACTCTTTACGATATCCCTGAATCCTGGCAATTAATCCGATCAATCAATGTCGCCATTACTATGATGAAGCTGCCGGGGCCCAATGCCGGGACGGCCATAAAACCTCAGTCCCCAAGGACTGGAGGCCGGACCCGGCAGAGGAGCCATGGATCATCGTCATCCACACAGAGACCTGATCTGAATATCTGATCAGAAGAGGAAGTGCAGTGTGGCCCAGATCCTGTAGGGGGCCACTGTTACCCGGGAAGGGGCTCCCTCATCCATCCCACTCCTGGAGTCCTGGCTGTTACAATGTAACAAACCCTCAGCTGTGAGCGCCCTATAGATTGAGAGCGGAGTATATGCCGAGGCCTTGAAGCTGCCGCTCGCTCCCATTAAAGCTTCCTCTCCCGTCCATCAGAGAAACGCTCGCAGGCAGAAAAGAGACAGACGTCTCCCAGAAATCCTCCAGCGCAAAGCTAAAATAAAGACGAAGAAGAGAGAAGGAGAAGAGATGAGTGGCAGGGAGGAAGTCACGGAGGAGAGATCGGCGGATCCACGGCGGATTAAACACTACAGAAGAGACACACAGGGAAGAGTGACAGATCAGGAGCGACAGAAGAGACACTCCGGGAAGATAATGAGAGAGGGGCCATGGGGGGTTGGGGGGGGGGGGGGGCGCGAAATGTACAGGGCTAACTGGGAAGGTAATGAGAGAGAGGGGCGAGAGCCATGGGGGGTGGGGGTGGGGGGGCATGAAATGTACAGGGCTAACCGGGAAGGTAATGAGAGAGAGGGGCGAGAGCCATGGGGGGTGGGGGTGGGGGGGCATGAAATGTACAGGGATAACCGGGAAGGTAATGAGAGAGAGGGGCGAGAGCCATGGGGGGTGGGGGTGGGGGTGGGGGGGCATGAAATGTACAGGGCTAACCGGGAAGGTAATGAGAGAGAGGGGCGAGAGTCATGGGGGGGGGGGCACGAAATATACAGGGCTAACTAGGAAAGTAATGAGAGAGAGGGGCGAGGGCCATGGGGGGGGGCACAAAATATACAGGGCTAACCGGGAAGATAATGAGTGAGAGGGGCGAGAGCCATGGGGGGTGGGGGGGGCACGAAATGTACAGGGCTAACTGGGAAGGTAATGAGAGAGAGGGGCGAGAGCCATGGGGGGTGAGGGGGGGCGTGAAATGTACAGGGCTAACTGGGAAAGTAATGAGAGAGAGGGGCGAGAGCCATGGGGGGGTGGGGGGAAGGCAAATGATGAGCAGGAGGAGGGGGTGCGGAATATACAGGGCTAACCGGGAAGGTAATGAGAGAGAGGGGCGAGAGCCATGGGGGGTGGGGTGGGGGGCGCGGAATATACAAGGCTAACCGGGAAGGTAATGAGAGAGAGGGGCGAGAGCCATGGGGGGGGCACGAAATATACAGGGCTAACCGGGAAGATAATGAGAGAAAGGGGCGAGAGCCATGGGGGGTGGGGGTTGGGGGGTAGCGAAATGTACAGGGCTAACCGGGAAGGTAATGAGAGAGAGGGGCGAGAGCCATGGGGGGTGGGGGCGCACAAAATATACAGGGCTAACTGGGAAGGTAATGAGAGAGAGGGGCGAGTGCCATAGGGGGGGGGGGGCACGAAATGTACAGGGCTAACTGGGAAGGTAATGAGAGAGAGGGGCGAGAGCCATGGGGGGGGCATGAAATATACAGGGCTAACCGGGAAGGTAATGAGAGAGAGGGGCGAGAGCCAAGGGGGGGGGGGGGGGGCACGAAATGTACAGGGCTAACTGGGAAGGTAATGAGAGAGAGGGGGGAGAGCCATGGGGGATGGGGGGGGGGGGGGGAGGCAAATGCTGAGCAGGGGGGGGGGGGGGGTGCGGAATATACAGGGCTAACCGGGAACGTAGTGAGAGAAGGGGGCGAGAGCCATGGGGGGTGGGGTGGGGGGGGGGCGTGGAATATACAGGGCTAACCGGGAACGTAGTGAGAGAGAGGGGCGAGAGCCATGGGGGGGTGGGGGGAGGCGCGGAATATACAGGGCTAACGGGGAAGATAATAAGAGAGAGGGGCGAGAGCCATGGGGGTTGTGGGGGGGGGTGTGCAAAATATACAGGGCTAACTAACCGGGAAGATAACGAAAGAGAGGGGCGAGAACGGGGGGTTGAAATATACAGTGTTAGCTATTTACTACAACTCCCACCCGATTATATCTCCCGCTTTGCAACAACGGTCGTGATTAATGGGAAACTTAAATTGTGCTGCCATCTATGGAATCCTGGCCGAAGTGTATACACATAGTACATATATACATACACACAGTATACACTGCAGCCGGGATCCCGAGTGGCCGCACAAAAAACTGACATGTCAGTTTTGTGTGGCCGCTATTCATTGAATAGAATAACGGCCACACAGGCCTAACAGGTCACACAATGGAGAGTGCGGCTCCAGCCATTGTGGTGAATTGGGATGCGAGCGCACATAGATGCACAATTCAGCACAAATGAACAAACGGCCAGTGTTTTACGTAGCGTGATCCCGGCCTTACACAGCGCAGGATTATTATCTCACAGGTCTCATACATTATTATAAAGTTGTGGGTGGTTCTAGTCAGTGACTGAATCCTATCTGGGTATAACTGTACATTATTAGACCAACAAAACCCAGCAATCACTAAGCTCAGGGAGATCAGCAAAACCCAGAAATCACTAAGCTCAGGGAGATCAGCAAAACCCAGAAATCACTGAGCTCAGGGAGATCAGCAAAACCCAGAAATCACTGAGCTCAGGGAGATCAGCAAAACCCAGAAATCACTGAGCTCAGGGAGGTCAGCAAAACCCAGAAATCACTGAGCTCAGGGATATCAGTGAAAAAAAAGATCCACTGAAGTACTCACCCAAGAGTCTCCATTAACACATTACCCCCTATAAATTCAAATATGCATCTCCCTGAGCGCAGTGGTTGCCGTGTTTTGAGACTTGCAACTGAGGCTCCATGCACCACTTTTTTGCATATGTACATTTAAAGAGCTGACAATTACTGATTAGCTCCGCCCACTTAAATATTATTCCAAGATTTACATAAATATAAAAAAGTTGTCCCCACCCTTTCCCATCACTATATATCATTCTTCTCAGCCCCTCCCCCATCACTATATATCATTCTTCTCAGCCCCTCCCCATCACTATATATCATTCTTCTCAGCCCCTCCCCCATCACTATATATCATTCTCAGCCCCTCCCCCATCACTATATATCATTCTTCTCAGCCCCTCCCCATCACTATATATCATTCTTCTCAGCCCCTCCCCCATCACTATATATCATTCTCAGCCCCTCCCCCATCACTATATATCATTCTTCTCAGCCCCTCCCCCATCACTATATATCATTCTTCTCAGCCCCTTCCTTTATATATGATTCTTCTCAGGCCCTCCCCATCACTATATATGATTCTTCTCAGCCCCTCCCCATCACTATGATTTTTCTCAGCCCCTCCCCCTATATATGATTCTTTTCAGCCCCTCCTCCTATATATGATTGTTCTCAGCCCCTCCCCCATCACTATATATGATTCTTCTCAGCCCCTCCCCCTATATATATGATTTTTCTCAGCCCCTCCCCCTATATATGATTCTTCTCAGCCCCTCCCCCATCACTATATATGATTCTTCTCAGCCCCTCCCCTAGATATGATTCTTCTCAGCCCCTCCCCATCACTATATATGATTCTTCTCAGCCCCTTCCCTATATATGATTCTTCTCAGCCCCTCCCCCATCACTATATATGATTCTTCTCAGCCCCTCCCCCTATATATGATTCTTCTCAGCCCCTCCCCTATATATGATTCTTCTCAGCCTCTCCCACTATATATATGATTCTTCTCAGCCCCTCCCCTATATATGATTCTTCTCAGCCCCTCCCCATCACTATATATGATTCTTCTCTGCCTCTTCCATATATATGATTCTTCTCAGCCCCTCCCCCATCACAATATATTATTCTTCTCAGCCCCTCCCCTAGATATGATTCTTCTCAGCCCCTCCCCATCACTATATATGATTCTTCTCAGCCCCTCCCCCATCGGTATATATTATTCTTCTCAGCCCCTCCCCCTATATATGATTCTTCTCAGCCCCTCCCCCTATATATGATTCTTCTCAGCCCCTCCCCCTATATATATGATTCTTCTCAGCCCCTCCCCCTATATATGACTCTTCTCAGCCCCTCCCCATCACTATATATAATTCTTCTCTGCCCCTTCCCTATATATGATTCTTCTCAGCCCCTCCCCCATCACTATATATATGCTTCTTCTCAGCCCCTCCTCCTATATATGATTCTTCTCAGCCCCTCCCCCATCACTATATATGATTCTTCTCAGCCCCTCCCCTATATATGATTCTTCTCATCCCCTCCCCATCACTATATATGATTCTTCTCAGCCCCTCCCCCTATATATGATTCTTCTCAGCCCCTCCTCCATCACTATATATGATTCTTCTCAGCCCCTCCCCCTATATATATGATTCTTCTCAGCCCCTCCCCATCACTATATATGATTCTTCTCAGCCCCTCCCCTATATATGATTCTTCTCAGCCCCTCCCCCTATATATGATTCTTCTCAGCCCCTCCCCTATATATGATTCTTCTCAGCCCCTCCCCCTGTATATGATTCTTCTCAGCCCCTCCCCCTATATATGATTCTTCTCAGCCCCTCCCCCTATATATGATTCTTCTCAGCCTCTCCTCATCACAATATGATTCTTCTCAGCCCCTCCCCCTATATATGATTCTTCTCAGCCCCTCCCCCTGTATATGATTCTACTCAGCCCCTCCCCTATATATGATTCTTCTCAGCCTCTCCTCATCACAATATATGATTCTTCTCAGCCCCTCCCCCTATATATATATGATTCTTCTCAGCCCCTCCCCCTATATATATATGATTCTTCTCAGCCCCTCCCCCATCACTATTTATGATTCTTCTCAGCCTCTCCTCATCACAATATGATTCTTCTCAGCCCCTCCCCCATCACTATATCATTCTTCTCAGCTCCTCCTCCTATATATGCTTCTTCTCAGCCCCTCCCCCTATATATGCGTCTTCTCAGCCCCTCCCCCATCACTATTTATGATTCTTCTCAGCCTCTCCTCATCACGATAAATGATTCTTCTCAGCCCTCCCCCATCACTATATCATTCTTCTCAGCCCCTCCTCCTATATATGCTTCTTCTCAGCCCCTCCCCATCACTATATATGCTTCTTCTCAGCCCCTCCCCCTATATATGCTTCTTCTCAGCCCCTCCCCCTATATATGATTCTTCTCAGCCCCTCCCCCTATATATGATTCTTCTCAGCCCCTCCCCCTATATATGATTCTTCTCAGCCCCTCCCCCTATATATGATTCTTCTCAGCCCCTCTATAACATGGCGCCTGTAGCTCAGATCCATCTTGACGGTGATGAGTTCCCTGTAATGAATTATTGTGGAGATCCCTCTTTAGCCTGAGTGACAGCTCTGAAGTGGTGTGTGCTGCTGTGGAGCGGGGTCTGTGACCGGCGGCTGCATCCTGGCTGGCAGCACTGACAGCCCCCTCCTTGCTGACGTCCTCCCCCTGTATTAGGTTATGGATCCGGTGATGGTGCTGAGAGGCTTGTTAATTCTGCTTCCTCTCGGGCGGGGCTCCGCTTTATTACCGTGATGAAACCCTGCAGCTCGTATGTAGAACAAGTAAAGGTTGATCTGTAGCCAAACGTGGACACGGCATTAAAAGGATTATCATCAAAGCCGAGCTTCTCCTTTAAGGCAGGCGGCGTTTCATTTCCCCTGCATCCTCCGCCATGGCGGCTCAGCTATAGGTTGATCTCTGGGCTTTTACATCTGACACATTGTATATTTAATCCGACTCACGGAGGGTTTATCCCAGAAATGAGTCATCTGGATGTATAGAGCGATGGAGCCCATGTCCCCCATAACCAGCCCCTCGCCATATCCATATCCAGTCTGACAGCAATGGCTGCAAAGAAGACGAGCAGCCCGAGCCCAAAAATAACCTCCGAGAAGCCGGAGACGTCAGCGCCTATTAATGGAGTGAAGGGAGAGCTAATCATGGAGGGAGAGGCTTTATAGGAGAGTGGATTAGACAGCCGGAACAAGAGAGATCACAAGGGCTAACCGAGCAGTCACTACAGATTAGTGCAGCTGTCTCCACGCTGTGGGACTAGTCACAGACTCTATGACATCCTGAAACACATCGCCGGCCCATGGAAAACATCAATGACCCATTGAGAGCACATCACCGGCCCACAGAGAGCACATCACCAGCCCATAGAGAACATCACCCGTCCATAGAGAACATCACTCAACCATAGAGAGCACATCACCGGCCCACAGAGAGCACATCACCAGCCCATAGAGAACATCACTGACCCATAGAGAACATCATCAGCCAGTACAGTACATCACTGGTCCATAGAGAACATTACCGGCTAATAGAGAACATCACCGGCCCATAGAGAGCACATCACCGGCCCATAGAGAGCACATCACCGGCCCATAGAGAGCATAACAGGTCCATGGAAAACATCAATGGCCCATAGAAAGCATCACCGCTCCATGGAGGCTCATAAAGAGCACATCATTGGCCCATAGAGAACACATCACTGGCCCATAGAGAACATCACCGACCTATAGAGAACACATCACTGGCCCATAGAGAACATCACTCGTCCATAGAGAACATTACCGGCTCATAGAGAACACATCACCGGCCCATACAGAGCACATCACCGATCCATAGAGAGCACATCACCGACCCATAGAGAGCACATCACCGGCCCATAAAAAACATCACCGACCCATAGAGAGCACATCACTGGCCCATAGAGAGCACATCACCGGCCCATAGAGAGCACATCACCGCTCCATGGAGGCCCATAGAGAGCACATCACCGGCCCATAGAGAGCACATCACCGGCCCATAGAGAGCACATCACTGGCCCATAGAGAGCACATCACTGGCCCATAGAGAGCACATCACCGGCCCATAGAGAGCACATCACCGGCCCATAGAGAGCACATCACCGGCCCATAGAGAGCACATCACCGGCCCATAGAGAGCACATCACCGGCCCATAGAGAACATCACTGACCCATATCTCCCCGGCCTCTCCCCATACACCTTCAATCATCTCCTAATCCCCCCCTCCTCATCATCACCACTGCTGGTTTGTTACAGTGTATCGGTTGGTGAGAGCTCTCAGTCTGGAGAGGTTTGTTGTCTATCCTGATACACTGTAACAGACCCTCAGCTTCTGCTCTCTATCGGTTGATCTTTCCCTGGTGGATTCTTCTAATAGGGAGCGTTTAATCGTCTGCCTATAGTCGCTTGTATAAACCTACACCGGATCAGCGGGATCAGCGGTGTCAGCGACCTTGGCGCCTCTGATTAATAAGAACATTTATTCCGGATATTCCCCTGAGTTCACCAGGAACAAAGCGTCTTCTCTTCTCCTTTAGCCTCGTGTAAGCAGCGGGGCCCAGCAGGCATCTCTCCGCATGTCTTCTCAGCTTCACACCGGCCGCTATTGATCATCTCCTCAGCTGTAAGAGTAAACCAACATCTTTATAGTGGAGTCATCTGCGGAGTGTGAGGACATGATGGCGCAGGACAGCGGGGGGCGCCGCTCAGCTTCACAGACGCCCTTCATATACACTCACCTTTAATTATGAAAGGAGACTCCATAAACAACAATCAGCCACAACTTGTTGTTCTTCAGCTGCTGCGAAACTACAACTCCCAGCATGTAAGACTACTATTCCCAGCATGTAAGACTACTATTCCCAGCATGTAAGACTACAACTCCCGGCTTGTAAGACTACAACTCCCGGCATGCAAGACTACAACTCCCAGCTTGTAAGACTACAATTCCCAGCTTGTAAGAAAGCAACTGCCAGCATGTAAGACTGCAACTCCCAGCATGCAAGACTACAACTCCCAGGCGGGGGGGGGGGGGTCATTTATGGTCAGAAAAAGAAGGTAGGGTTCATCCTCAGCCAGGATGTAGCACTGCTTTCTGTGTATGTATATGGTCGGCACTGAGTATTGTATTTTACAGGGATTTCTATGTGAAGGGTCTTACTGCTTTTTAGCCACAAGATGGCGCTATTTCTTTCTACAGCCAACACAATGAGGTCTGCTGAGGGGTTAATTGTATTGTAATACTTCTAAGCACCTGAGAGGAAGATTGCCAGCCACCTCCCTGTCTCTGGGCCTATCACAAGCCCTTCTAGAAGCTTCTCTCCAGGCTCTGACCATCAGATGTCGATTTGCTAACAGTCTGCTCTGCCAATAGGGAACTGTCCTGTCCCTTGTTATAAGACTGGTGAGCAGGGCAAGTTCGGAGGAGTTCACATTAGTTTTTTTCCTGAACAGATCTACACAGACACAGAGTTCCTGAGGGAGTCCTTTCCAGAGCCTGGCCCTGTGGCCAGGTGCCTGCATAACCTAGAGACTGTATGCTGATTATACTACAAGTTCCTGAAACCTCAGCTATAGCCTGATAACTGTCCAAGGGGGTAGCTACCAAAGTCTATTTACGTTGTAAGGGATTATCGCTTTCAAGTTCTTATGAAGTCCTGCAAGTCTGAACAGGGACAAGTGGTTGGAGAAGTAGCTTACGCTGATGTACCCTGCTGCCTGCTGATCGGTTCCCTTGGCATAAGTAAAGGGGCTAGGTCTGCCCAGCTGTACAACCCAGGGGCCTGTACTACTGGATATGACACTCTGTGGCCTCTCCAGCATTTACGGAACAGGTCCGGATAGGCTGATAGGGTTCACTCATGGTCAGGATGGGCTGGTAAGGTTCATTCATGGTCAAGATGGGCAGGGGGGGTCATTTATGGTCAGGATGGGCTGATAGGATTCATTCATGGTCATGATGGGCTGGTGGAGTTCATTCATGGTTATGATGGGCTGGTGGGATTCATTCATAGTCAGGATGAGCTGGTGGCATTCATTCATGGTCAGGAGGGGCTGGTGGGATTCATTCATGGTCAGGATAGGCTGGTGGAGTTCATTCATGGTCATGATGGGCTGGTGGGATTCATTCATAGTCAGGATGAGCTGGTGGGATTCATTCATGGTCAGGAGGGGCTATTGGGATTATTTCATGGTCAGGATGGGCGTGTAAGATTCATTCATTGTCAGGATAGGCTGGTGGAGTTCATACATGGTCATAATGGGCTGGTGGGATTCATTCATGGTCATGATGGGCTGGAAGGATTCATTCATGGTCAGGATAGGCTTGTAAGGTTCATTCATGGTCGGGATGGGCTGGTGGGATTCATTCATGGTCAGGATGGGCTTGTAAGGTTCATTCATTGTCAGGATAGGCTGGTGGAGTTCATACATGGTCAGAATGGGCTGGTGGGATTCATTCATGGTCAGGATGGGCTTGTAAGGTTCATTCATGGTCAGGATGGGCTGGTGGGATTCATTCATGGTCAGGATGGGCTGGTGGGGCTCAGCCATTGTCTGCATTTTCAGGGTATGTTGAAGATATATACCATCAGGCTTTACCATTGTATACCTCAGATGTATGGAGCTGTATAGCCAGCCATGGTAAAATAGATCTATACCCTAATAGTGTACATTTATGCTTGGTGTCTGCCCGCCCAATAAATCCTGCTGCTTCTATCCGTGGTTGCGGACTTGTGAGGCCTCAGTCCGCATCTTATTCTGCTCACACTTCTGGGTTACTGACACCTCCGGGCCGCAGCTCCTTTCCAGGTACCCAGCATCGCTCCTCTGAAGCCCAGGGCTCCTCCACCAGCTGCTCTTGGTTCCTGCTTTTCGGCGATCGGTCCCTCCCAGATGCTCCGGCACTGTCTCTATCCTCTTCTCCGCGCTCCGCATGCTCCCCGCTGCCCCCATTCTGCCAGGGAGCCCCCTCTGGCAGGCGATCTCTACTAGTACTAATACAGACATTAAAGAGAATAAGTCAAGAATTAGAGGGGAAGTGGCCACCAGCTGGGGGACTCCGCGGGAGCATTCCTGAAATGCCCTCATTTTAGGAATTCTGCGGAACAAGCTGCCTCCTATGGTGGAGCCTGTGGCCTCAAGGAGACACTGACAGATAGGAAAGAGGGAGGAGGCGAAATGGAAGAAAGAAGGAGAGGAGGGGGTGAACTGGGCACGAAAAAGGGAGAGAGATGTGCAGATGAGAAGAGGCAGAAGAGGAGACGCTGGCAGGAAGAGGCAGCCGCTTGGCTTCTAATTGGGAGCTGAGGATTTCATAGATCTGATGCACTTTGGCAACACAGGAATAATGAACCCTGCCAATAAATGACTGCAATCGAATTACGAGAGACAGACAGCAAAGTGCAGAACATAGAACGCTAAATCCACAGGAAACAGAGACAGAAAGCAAGAGTCCTGCACCAAATCCACAGGAAACAGAGACAGAGGGAGAGTCCTGCACCAAATCCACAGGAAACAGAGACAGAAAGCAAGAATACTGCACCAAATCCACAGGAAACAGAGACAGAGAGCAAGAGTCCTGCACCAAATCCACAGGAAACAGAGACAGAGGGAGAGTCCTGCACCAAATCCACAGGAAACAGAGACAGAGGGAGAGTCCTGCACCAAATCCACAGGAAACAGAGACAGAAAGCAAGAATACTGCACCAAATCCGCAGGAAACAGAGACAGAAAGCAAGAATACTGCACCAAATCCGCAGGAAACAGAGACAGAGTGCAAAAATACTGCACCAAATCCGCAGGAAACAGAGACAGAGAGCAAGAGTCCTGCACCAAATCCACAGGAAACAGAGACAGAGAGAGAGATAGTCTGAGCTGCATGGCTGGCAGGACTGGCACCTGTTGCGCGGCTCAGAAATCCACCGCAGGTGGCTGTTTCCAGGCATAAATGACGGTAAATTAGCCGCGGAGGAGGCCACCACCTAATGGAAAGACAATACCATGCAATGGGAAGTACATGAGCACATGATGTATACTGCCAACCTGCCCCGTGTCCCATACACATTGCATATTGTGTACAATGGGTCCATACACCCTGGTGGTCACTGGTGGTATTACAGCATGTGTTGCATCTGCAGAATTATGGGGACACGTTCTGACTGTAACGTCACCGGTTTCATCCTTCACCCATGTTAGCGCTGTTCTGATGTGAACAGTTGAAATGAACTAATTCCGGGAGGAGGATCCTGCGGCTTTTCCGGCTGAATAGCGGCGCTCTCCTTTGCTCGCGGTCGGCCGCCATCACTTCCATTCCATGTATCCCTTTAATCTCCCGTCTTCCATTGGCGGAGCAGAGAGTTGATAAGCACCTGAGCACAAGGAAAGTTCAGTCTGACAGCTCCATTTATTATATGTGAGACTTGTCTGGAGTTCAAGAGCAAAAACTTCCAGCATCCGTCCTGCCGCTCCAATCTGGAATCTGATGATTAAAAAAAAGCGATTTATGTCTCTGGAGAACGGGCGCAAAATGGATATAGTATAGAGGGGGGTGGGAGAGCGATGGAGAGACGGCGGAGGGCACATTCATCTGCTCCACAGCCGCTGACGGAGATTTAACACAATATTTATATGGATTACGCCCTCCAGTGCTCCGCTGACAAGTCAATGTCCCCGTGCAAGATGGAGGGGTCTCCGGGGGACATGATCAGCCTCCAGCACCGTACACTCAGTGCCTGAACCTCCGCCCTGAGGCATCACAGCCTCCCAGCCTCACTGATCCATCATAGCAATGGAGAGATGGAAAGACGTGGACCAAAGAGCTTACACTTACCATGGTGGAGAAGGTGAAGAGGGTGACGGCCTGTACGGTGCACCAGCAGTCATATGGGACCACCTACCTGTCAATGGGGTCTCTAAGCTACAATGTTACAGATGTGTAGAATTTTATTCAAAATAAAAAAAAAATCTAAAGCTTTGGTCGGTTTTAGGCTCTGTGGTGTGTGAACATAACCTGACAGTACTTCCCAACCAGGGGGCCGTGAGAGCCTGCCAGGGGGGCCGTGAGAGCCTGCCAGGGGGGCCGAAACATTACAGAGGGCATGATGCCACCCAGACAGGCAAGGAGGCATATGAGTGAATCCTCTTCTTTAATCTCTACCTATCGGGGTCCTACCACTAACAGGGGGCTAAACTGCATACAGGGGCGTCCTACCTATAGGGGGAAAACAACCTACAGGGAATCGTGCATACAGGGTGTCCTACCAGGTCAGAAGACCTTGCCTATGGGGGGAGGGGGCAGACTACCTGCAAGGGGGTCCTACCTACAGAGGGGGCAAACTACCTTCGGGATCCTATCTAGAGAAGGGGCAAACTACCTACAGAGGGGTTCTATGTACAGGGGGCCAACCATCTATTGGAGATGTGCGAGTCCATGTTATATATTGTAGCAGGGTAGAGCCATATACATTGTAGCAGGGTAGTGCCGTATACATTGTGGCAGGGTAGTGCCGTATACATTGTGGCAGGGTAGTGCCATATACATTGTAGCAGGGTAGTGCCGTATACATTGTGGCAGGGTAGTGCCGTATACATTGTGGCAGGGTAGTGCCGTATACATTGTAGCAGGGTAGTGCCATATACATTGTGGCAGGGTAGTGCCGTATACATTGTGGCAGGGTAGTGCCGTATACATTGTAGCAGGATAGTGCCATATACATTGTAGCAGAGCAGTGCGGTATACATTGTAGTAGAGCAGAGCCATACACACTGTAGCAGGGTAGAGCCATATACATTGTGGCAGGGTAGTGCCATATACATTGTGGCAGGGTAGAGCCGTATACATTGTGGCAGGGTAGTGCCGTATACATTGTAGCAGGGTAGTGCCGTATACATTGTGGCAGGATAGTGCCATATACATTGTAGCAGGGTAGAGCCATATACATTGTGGCAGGGTAGTGCCGTATACATTGTGGCAGGGTAGAGCCGTATACATTGTAGCAGGGTAGTGCAGTATACATTGTGGCAGGATAGTGCCATATACATTGTAGCAGGGTAGAGCCATATACATTGTGGCAGGGTAGTGCCGTATACATTGTAGCAGGATAGTGCCATATACATTGTAGCAGAGCAGTGCGGTATACATTGTAGTAGAGCAGAGCCATACACACTGTAGCAGGGTAGTGCCGTATACATTCTGGCAGGGTAGAGACGTATACATTGTGGCAGGGTAGTGCCGTATACATTGTGGCAGGGTAGAGCTGTATACATTGTGGCAGGGTAGTGCCGTATACATTGTGGCAGGGTAGAGCCGTATACATTGTGGCAGGGTAGAGCCGTATACATTGTGGCAGGGTAGAGCCGTAGACATTGTGGCAGTATAGTGCCGTATACATTGTGGCAGGATAGTGCCGTATACATTGTGGCAGGATAGTGCCGTATACATTGTGGCAGGATAGTGCCGTATACATTGTGGCAGGGTAGAGCCGTAGACATTGTGGCAGGGTAGAGCCGTATACATTGTGGCAGGATAGTGCCGTATACATTGTGGCAGGGTAGAGCCGTATACATTGTGGCAGGATAGTGCCGTATACATTGTGGCAGGATAGTGCCGTATACATTGTGGCAGGGTAGAGCCGTATACATTGTGGCAGGGTAGTGCCGTATACATTGTGGCAGGGTAGAGCCGTATACATTCTGGCAGGGTAGAGCCGTATACATTGTGGCAGGATAGTGCCGTATACATTGTGGCAGGGTAGTGCCGTAGACATTGTGGCAGTATAGTGCCGTATACATTGTGGCAGGGTAGTGCCGTATACATTGTGGCAGGATAGTGCCGTATACATTGTGGCAGTATAGTGCCGTATACATTGTGGCAGGATAGTGCCGTATACATTGTGGCAGGTGACACCATACACCTTGTGACCAGCGTTGAGCAGAGATGCCAAGCTGTTCCTTCTCTGAACCTGACTGCTTGGCACCTGACTCCCCTCAGCTACAGAAGTTTAAGGCCGCCCTATGCCCTATGGCTCCAGGTTATGGTGGTCCCTTGGGAGACAGAGCCTCAGCGGGCCCTGTCTGACTGACACTGACTAACTGACTGACTGAATGTCACTGTGACTGACTGACACACACACATGCATCTCAGTCTTCTTCCTCTGTCGGGCTGATCTTCACACTGTAAGGAGATCCTCTCTATGGCTTATCTTATCAGGTGTCTCCTATACCCGCCTGTGTCTCCTATAACCGCCTGTCTCTCCTATACCCGCCTGTGTGTCCTATAACCGCCTGTCTCTCCTATACCCTCGGACACTTAGCTTCGCCCAGGTTACCAAGACTGGGGCTTGTGTCACCCTAATAGGACGGGTCCCCCAACACTGAATTGAAGAAGGTGGTCAGACATAGTCGAAACACCGGCACAAGTATCTCTCAAGTTTCAAGTATCCTTATCTCTAAAAGTTCCGGCAGAGGACACAACTACCTTGGATTGGACAAATTCCTCTTTACTGTTCAACTCTAAACTCTACAAGTACCACTACATCTACCTCTTATATCAGCACTTACAAGTTTCTCCCAGCACAGATCCAGTAAAACACTGAAGTTTGTATCCTGATAAGCTATTTGCTGCCAAAGTGTTCTGTATTTCCAAGAGACTGTACAGTAAAGCTGTACTATTTATTTCACTGGGACTCAGTCATCATTGCACCTGCACCAGCTCCTATACACCTCTGCTACACACCTTGAGTCATTTTGCCCTTTCTGTGGGTGGCGGTACTGATAGTCTGGGTGGGTCATTTTCCACTCAGGACTACCGTGACCGGAGCCCAAGGGACCCATCACAGCCCGATCTGTCACCGACCATTGGGGAACAGTACAAACTGGTCATATATATAAAGCAGGTACCAACACCACACCTGTGTCCTGGACTAGCACTGGCGTCACCACACTACCATCACTGGCCGAACACCACAGTAACAGCATAGTATATACCATGTGATGTCATTATCAGTATATACCATCATCAGTGTTACGGCACAGTATATACCATCATCAGTGTTACAGCACAGTATATACCATCATCAGTGTTACGGCACAGTATATACCATCATCAGTGTACGGCACAGTATATACCATCATCAGTGTTACGGCACAGTATATACCATCATCAGTGTACGGCACAGTATATACCATCATCAGTGTTACGGCACAGTATATACCATCATCCGTGTACGGCACAGTATATACCATCATCAGTGTTAAGGCACAGTATATACCATCATCAGTGTTACGGCACAGTATATACCATCATCCGTGTACGGCACAGTATATACCATCATCAGTGTTACGGCACAGTATATACCATCATCCGTGTACGGCACAGTATATACCATCATCAGTGTTACGGCACAGTATATACCATCATCCGTGTTACAGCACAATATATACCATCATCAATGTACGGCACAGTATATACCATCATCAGTGTACGGCACAGTATATACCATCATCGGTGTACGGCACAGTATATACCATCATCAGTGTACGGCACAGTATATACCATCATCAGTGTTACGGCACAGTATATACCATCATCCGTGTACGGCACAGTATATACCATCATCAGTGTTACGGCACAGTATATACCATCATCCGTGTACAGCACAGTATATACCATCATCCGTGTACGGCACAGTATATACCATCATCAGTGTTACGGCACAGTATATACCATCATCTGTGTTACAGCACAATATATACCATCATCAGTGTACGGCACAGTATATACCATCATCAGTGTTACAGCACAGTATATACCATCATCAGTGTTACGGCACAGTATATACTATCATCAGTGTACGGCACAGTATATACAATCATCAGTGTTACAGCACAGTATATACCATCATCAGTGTTACAGCACAGTATATACCATCATCAGTGTTACAGCACAGTATATACCATCATCCGTGTTACAGCACAGTATATACCATCATCCGTGTTACAGCACAGTATATACCATCATCCGTGTTACAGCACAGTATATACCACCATCCGTGTTACAGCACAGTATATACCATCATCAGTGTACGGCACAGTATATACCATCATCAGTGTACGGCACAGTATATACCATCATCAGTGTACGGCACAGTATATATCATCATCAGTGTACGGCACAGTATATACCATCATCAGTGTTACAGCACAGTATATACCATCATCAGTGTTACAGCACAGTATATACCATCATCAGTGTTACGGCACAGTATATACCATCATCAGTGTACGGCACAGTATATACCATCATCAGTGTTACGGCACAGTATATACCATCATCCGTGTACGGCACAGTATATACCATCATCCGTGTACGGCACAGTATATACCATCATCAGTGTTACGGCACAGTATATACCATCATCAGTGTTACGGCACAGTATATACCATCATCCGTGTACGGCACAGTATATACCATCATCAGTGTTACGGCACAGTATATACCATCATCTGTGTTACAGCACAATATATACCATCATCAGTGTTACGGCACAGTATATACCATCATCCGTGTTAGAGCACAGTATATACCATCATCCGTGTACGACACAGTATATACCATCATCAGTGTTACGGCACAGTATATACCATCATCCGTGTTACAGCACAGTATATACCATCATCCGTGTTACAGCACAGTATATACCATCATCAGTGTTACGGCACAGTATATACCATCATCAGTGTTACAGCACAGTATATACCATCATCCGTGTTACGGCACAATATATACCATGTGTGACGAGTTGAGAATGGTGCTACAATGGAGCGCACATGCCAGCAGATGTTCCTGCCCATTGAGTATGAAGTCTCTGCGGTGTGTGCGGTTCTGGTGCGTCCTCCCTCACACGCCCCATACGCTGTTATATGGCAGCAGGGTATGACGCCTCTGTATATAGATGATCACAAGGGTAGAATCGCCCCCCACCATCTCACTCCATATAGATCCACTGACTCATCTACCTATAGGTTGTGTAAGATTCCGTGTTTCCGCTGTAGCAATCTCTGTGTCTGCGCTTTGTACATGGCCGCGGCCTATGGCTGCAGATCCCCCCGGGACGCCTGCGGGCAGGTAGCAGAGGTGATGCAGACTGGCACCTGTCACTTATGGTTCCTGATGATTTCCGGAATAAATCTCTATTTTTGTCCATCACGCGACTGATTCCACCTGGGATGGGGAGGATGGATCTTCTGGCGCGGCGCCGGCGCTGAAGGACGTTAAATATTTGTCTTTGTTAATTATGTAACGGAGAAGACGATTATGAATAATGTGATAAATATCGGTGGAGAGTCTCCGGGAAGGTCAGCTGAAAGTCTCCCCATCTGCCGACAGCTGCCGAGCCGCCGCCTGCAACTCGCTAACTGCGCCATTAATAACGTAAAACCCGCTCAGCGACTCGGATGTAGTGACATGGGCGGCACGGACAATTACCATCCTGAATGGATCCGCACACGCCTCATACTGTGGATGATCCCACGTCATGTCTGCAGATGGAGGAGACCTTAGTGCCAAAACAATTCCAGCCTTATTACAGCCGACGGTGACGGCTGACAAGGTAAAAGCACAAGCCTGCCACCGCCGCCACCACCGTTCTCTAAGTGGATTCGGGTCACCGGAAAAACAAAAAGAAGAGAAATGTCACCCAAAAGTTTGGTTCACCTGCCGATGTGCGGACATGGCGGCTCGGCTGAGCACTGGTGTTATACCCTGTAGGGTCAGTGCCGGCTATATACTGCATGAGGTCTGTCAGTGTGCTCTGTATAGCAGTATCACAGGGGTTATTACTACATGACTGTGCTCAAGCTCAACAGTAAAATATTCTATACTCACTCTCCTCCCCGCACACTCACAGTGCACTTCCAGCATTGGGGTCCACATGGATGGCCTCTGGTTGACTGAAGATGACGTCAAAAGGCTGTACTCTTCCTTACCTGCTGGCTTGCTCTGTGAAGCTGGTCTTGTGTCTCAAGGATGGGATCTCACCTCTCCCCGGACAAGCCGTCCCTCACCTCTCCCTGGACCAGCCGTCCCTCACCTCTCCCCGGACAAGCTGTACCTGGAATTCTCCCTGGATAAGCTGTCCCTCACCTTTCCCCAGATGAGCCGTCCCTCACCTCTCCCTGGACCAACTGTCCCTCACCTCTCCTCGGACAAGCTGTACCCTGAATTCTCCCTAAATAAGCTGTCCCTCACCTCTCCCTGGACCAGCCGTCCCTCACCTCTCCCCGGACAAGCTGTACCCTGAATTCTAGGAGAGTCACAGTGCAGGACAGTATCCACAACAGCAGAAAGCTAGGAACTGATCCGGATGGGGCAAAGTTGCTAGAAGCCTATGAACTCTATCTTTCAGCGCGGCTGTCTGCAGGGAATCCTCAGCAGTCCGATCATCCCAGGTAACAAGGTCTGGGGCTTGTATCACCCTCTAGGACAGGTCCCCCAACACTGGTAGGGCAATAGGTGGTTCTGCAGTGTCCCAGAACATGCAGACTACTACTCCTATTATGGCCATTTCTATTGCTGTGTCAATGCCTGTTCTGGTAAGTGTTTGCACTGCAACTGCTGCTGGTTTTCCCCTAGTATTCTCTGGTGTTGTGCATTTTCATGTGTATTGTCATGTATTCCTGTGTATTATTACAGTGTACAGTGGTATGCAAGGCTGTTGATCACGTGACCTGTAACCATGGTTCCTCCAATGGCCGACTGGTTCTGGCCAGGAGCAACCATGTGACCTCCCACTTCCTCCTAACAAGTTAGTCTTCCCCCTGCTCCCAAGCAAGGAGGATGTGTGTCGTCCCTCTCCTGCCTCAGAGGAGTTGGGCTTCTTCTCTGCAGCTTCCACTTCACCACTAGAAGTGTGGATTGAGTGCTCTGCGGTGTTCAAGTCTTCGGCTGTATCTGCCTGCTCAAGTGACCGGAGTCTTCTCTCTCATCTGGGTGTCATTCCGTTATCTCTCCTCATCGCTGCAAGGATTCACAGCAAGTATTATTCTCAAGCTAATCCACCCAGCAACGCTATTCCTCTCATACTCCTACTCCCATCATCCGGCACGTATTCTCACAGCCTATGCAGCACCACTCCTGCCTTATTTGTCAAAGCCTGCTATATACCCGGTTGCATCCGGACAGAACTGTTGCTACTAGTTACCTTATCTATAATAAAACCACTGTTACTGAACCCTGGCATTGGTGTCCACTAACTGGTGCCCTGACTAAGTGCAGCGAAGAATCGCATGCCCATCATCACCCGCAGATTCCTCAGACCGGCCCTACAGCTGTGCTGCCCTCAGGCCTATACCGTGACAAGTATAACCCCTGCAGCTGCCCCGGTCATTGCCCGCTCATAACACCAGCACTGCGGAAGTGGCCCCCAGGGGCCAGGGCATCGCATTTTTGGCGTCACGAACAGGATACACCCGCCACGCGGTGTACGAGATCTATAGTTTATTATCGTCTCCAGAGACTTTGCTAAAATTGCCATGGGAGTTTTGATTACTGAGTCGCTGCACGGCTTGGACTGTACCCAAAATGGCCGCTTCTTGCTGTTATTTCTACCTGCGCCATCCCCCGGTGACGAGGGGGTTAACTGCCATGCGGCCGAGAAGCGGGAATTGCTTGGCGCCATTGATAATGACTGTGTCTCTCCTGATTGGCCGGCCGCTTCCACTGACGTCATTGTTGCTGGGCAGACTTTGGAGCCTGATCCTCCAGCCTGGCGCTCCTCCCCTTCCTGCTACAAGTTCCGGCCAGTGGCGGCCTATGAAGAGCACCTGCCTGCAGCCCCAGCGCTTGTGATGCCTAAACTGCCTGAGAGTCTGCCTCTGCTCAATCCTGCGTGCCTGCTAATGCCGCTACCCTCCGACAGCGATATCAGTTGGGGCTCTACACCAGTCTCCAACGGTCCGGAGGAAGAGCCTGTCTCCATTGCCAGCGTCTCACCGGGATCTCGTTGCTCCAGCACTCCCGAGGTTGCCTTCTCCACAGGAGGATCGACCTCGCCAGGAAACGATGGATCCGTGAGTACCGGGGTTCCGGGCGCCCCTCTTCCTGCCTCTAGCCAGGGGGATAACTTTAAGGCCACCTGCTACGCCAGTCCCTGGAGGCTCCCCGGGCCCGAGACACCATCCCTGCCTCAGTGGGTGTTTGGGGACGACCCGGTTATCAAGAAGTTGGCGGATGAGATCAAGCAGGCCCTAACCTTGCTACCTCCGGTGGCTAAAGCCCCCCTCACCATGGCTACTACGGTGACTCCCCCTACCATTGCCGTGGCTAAAGCTGCGACCACCACCACTACATACCATGTGGCCCCTACTGTCTCTCCTGTGACCACCGTGACCCCTAGCCTCGTGGTCACCACCGCAGCAGATGAGGCTCCTGCTCCGGCTTCCTCCCGGTATTACCCCTGGGAGAAGAAGAGGGGTGCCACTTGGGGTCTTCCAAGACACCTCTATTAGGTGTTCTCTTCAAAGGCTGAGTCCTTAACTGTTTCTGTTGTCTAACTGTTTAATTATTCCAGTGTATGCAACGTTCAAGGTTCGTGCCTGGTCCTCCTGACCAAGTTCCCTGTACTAACCAGCCATGAGCTGATGGACACTTACCAGAACAAAAAGTTCTCTAGTGCCTGTTCCAGAGCCTTTTACATGGACGATGTCTAATTGCCTAAAAGAGACTCTACCTAACAGAGACACTTAACCCATTCCTTCCTAATGCACTTTCCTGTGATTGTGTGTTCCACACAGGATATCATTACATTTATTTCATTATTGCACTTTTCCTACTATTGCATTCCAGTGTTATCGAAGTCTTTGTATTTCCTCCTCTGAGTAAGCACAAGATTACATAGATTGCCTCAGAGTAGAGCGCCTCTTTTGTAAAACAGTATATTTTCCAGTGTCTAAGTCAGATAGCTCCCCCTCTGAGTAAGAGAAGTCAGTATATATATATACCTCAGAAAAAGTCCAGTTTATGTAGGAGTGTATTTTCTCATCCAGTCTCATTATTGTGTATTATTATCATATCTATAGCTGGAAAGATTTAGTTGAGCCAGTTCGTATGCAGATTTTTCTCAGATTTTCATTCAGATTTTTCTCAGATTTTCATTCAGATTCATGTGAGCCAGTTCTCCTCAAGACCTCGCAGTATTTGTTGTCCCTTGTGTTTCCCTTCCTTTTGTTTCCAGTATTTGTTTACCTCTGTCTTGTCCCAACGCAGTAGTTATCACACATAGTCTTACCTAATATTCACACTGGTCCATACATATTGCACCTTGGATACCCTTTCGTGTGTTTGGCCTATTGAGTAATTGTGTTGTATGATTGACCGGTATGTAAGGGGCCCCCATGTATGTATGCTTTTATTATTTTGTTCTTTTCTCTTCCAGGTATCCAAGACACTACTCAGACACGCCAAGATAGTACACAGGTCTTCACGTTCTCCTCCAGTAGGGTAACACATTTAACAGAAAACCTACTGTCTAACTGGCTGGAATATTGAGGGTCCCCCGCCAGCAGTTAAGTTGTCCTGGCTTACACGTCAGATGGTTCACGCACTAGCTATCTGGTCGCCAGAGTACGTTAGGCACCCCTAGGTGAAGTCCTGCCACTAGGGTTTCTCATCTTCTCTCTCTTCTCACCTGTGCCTTGGGCCTGGGAAACACACACCTCATCACACTCACTCTCATCATTTATTCCTGTTGTTTGATTGTCCAGTCTATTCATGTTTGCTGCCTTCTAGATTCGCCGAGGTCGGCTCAAATTTGCTAGGGAGGTATGCAGTGTCCCAGAACATGCAGACTACTACTCCTATTATGGCCATTTCTATTGCTGTGTCAATGCCTGTTCTGGTAAGTGTTTGCACTGCAACTGCTGCTGGTTTTCCCCTAGTATTCTCTGGTGTTGTGCATTTTCATGTGTATTGTCATGTATTCCTGTGTATTATTACAGTGTACAGTGGTATGCAAGGCTGTTGATCACGTGACCTGTAACCATGGTTCCTCCAATGGCCGACTGGTTCTGGCCAGGAGCAACCATGTGACCTCCCACTTCCTCCTAACAAGTTAGTCTTCCCCCTGCTCCCAAGCAAGGAGGATGTGTGTCGTCCCTCTCCTGCCTCAGAGGAGTTGGGCTTCTTCTCTGCAGCTTCCACTTCACCACTAGAAGTATGGATTGAGTGCTCTGCGGTGTTCAAGTCTTCGGCTGTATCTGCCTGCTCAAGTGACCGGAGTCTTCTCTCTCATCTGGGTGTCATTCCGTTATCTCTCCTCATCGCTGCAAGGATTCACAGCAAGTATTATTCTCAAGCTAATCCACCCAGCAACGCTATTCCTCTCATACTCCTACTCCCATCATCCGGCACGTATTCTCACAGCCTATGCAGCACCACTCCTGCCTTATTTGTCAAAGCCTGCTATATACCCGGTTGCATCCGGACAGAACTGTTGCTACTAGTTACCTTATCTATAATAAAACCGCTGTTACTGAACCCTGGCATTGGTGTCCACTAACTGGTGCCCTGACTAAGTGCAGCGAAGAATCGCATGCCCATCATCACCCGCAGATTCCTCAGACCGGCCCTACAGCTGTGCTGCCCTCAGGCCTATACCGTGACAAGTATAACCCCTGCAGCTGCCCCGGTCATTGCCCGCTCATAACACCAGCACTGCGGAAGTGGCCCCCAGGGGCCAGGGCATCGCAGTTCATTCCGACAAGAGTCGATGCACGGGCACAAGTATTCTCTCTCAAGTATTTGTCTATTTCTACCTCATCCTCCAACATCCCGGCAGAGCACAGTACTACTTGGGTTGGCACTCTCACAACGTCCTCCTCTCTGCTCCTCTGATTCTTCTTTATACCTCTTAACAACCAACCCAGTCGACACGACTGTAACTCTCTTTATAGATCAGGATCCTAAACTGTTCCGTGTCCTATCAAGTATAAAGTACTCTGTCAATGCCCAGATGTATGTTCTGCTGCACACAATAAACTTATTTATAATACAGTGATCGATTATAGCAGACATAGAGATCGGATGCCAGGGAGTGTTGTCAGGGGGAACAGCCTGGAGACATACTGGACAAAGCTGCATGATTGCACATATATAGGAGCATGGACAGGCGTGTTATTGGGGCCCCCCTATGATGCCCCCCTCCGTACAGGGCTGCTATGTCTTAATATCTTCAGGATGAGGGAATCATGGATGATAATTCAGCCTTCCTGAGGGGACATCCACTCCGCGTCTTTCACTGGGTGATCAAGTAGCAGATAAATACACAGGCCGGCGGCCCCCGGGCGGATCAATACCTAATGTCCATGGCAGCTCCAATATATAAGAGAAATAATCCAGCCGCATAATAATCCTTCTCCGGCCAGGAACATGGCGGAGACCCAGCATCCATCTCACTGTGCAGACGCAGACGTCTATGAAGCTTATTCTACAATCATTCCATCACATAGGGAAACTCCGAGTAATAAGAATGATGATGGGCTGCGTCACTACAAGGCGGACATGACACGGGGATCAACCAGGCCAAACTGGAGAACCCCACAATGCAACCCCCGATCCTGCACCAGCCAGCAAAGCATCAGTGCTATCTAACGTTAGGGGTGGCCGCCCATATATCAGCAGTGTTATTCATCCCTGCAGACGTCTCCTCCTCCTACTGTAGCTCCTCCCCTTTCCTCAGCAAATATCCTCCTCCTTTAGCTCCACCCACTTCCTCAGCAGATCTCCTCCTACTGTAGCTCCTCCCCTTCTCAGCAGATATCTTCCTCCTGTAGCTCCTCCCCTTCTCAACAGATATCCTCCTCCTGCAGCTCCACCCATTTCCTCAGCAGATATCCTCCTGTAGCTCCTCCCCTTTCCTCAGCAGATATCCTCCCCTTCTCAGCAGACATCCTCCTCCTGTAGCTCCTCCCCTTCTCAGCAGATATCCTGCGCCTGTAGTACTATAGGATCTTGTGACCGGCCCTAGTACTATAGGATCTTGTGACCGGCCCTAGTACTATAATACTATTAGACCCTGTGACCGGCCCTAGTACCATAGGATAGACCCTGTGACCAGCCCTAGTACTATAGGACCCTGTGACCGGCCCTAGTACTATAGGACCCTGTGACCGGCCCAAGTACTATAGTACCCTGTGACCGGCCCTAGTACCATAGGATAGACCCTGTGACCGGCCCTAGTACTATAGGACCCTGTGACCGGCCCTAGTACTATAGGACCCTGTGACCGGCCCTAGTACTATAGGACCCTGTGACCGGCCCTAGTACTATAGGACCCTGTGACCGGCCCTAGTACTACAGGACCCTGTGACCGGCCCTAGTACTATAGGTCCCTGTGACCGGCCCTAGTACCATAGGATAGACCCTGTGACCGGCCGTAGTACTATAGGACCCTGTGACCTGCCCCAGTACCATAGGATAGACCCTGTGACCGGCCCTAGTACTATAGGACCCTGTGACCGGCCCTAGTACTATAGGACCCTGTGACCGGCCCTAGTACTATAGGACCCTGTGACCGACCCTAGTACTATAGGACCCTGTGACCGGCCCTAGTACTATAGGACCCTGTGACAGGCCCTAGTACTATAGGACCCTGTGACAGGCTCTAGTACTATAGGACCCTATGACCGGCCCTAGTACTATAGGACCCTGTGACCGGCCCTAGTACTATAGGACCCTGTGACCGGCCCTAGTACTATAGGACCCTGTGACCGGCTCTAGTACTATAGGACCCTGTGACCGGCTCTAGTACTATAGGACCCTGTGACCGGCCCTAGTACTATAGGACCCTGTGACCGGCTCTAGTACTATAGGACCCTGTGACCGGCTCTAGTACTATAGGACCCTGTGACCGGCCCTAGTACTATAGGACCCTGTGACCGGCCCTAGTACTATAGGACCCTGTGACCGGCCCTAGTACCATAGGATAGACCCTGTGACCGGCCCTAGTACTACAGGACCCTGTGACCGGCCCTAGTACCATAGGATAGACCCTGTGACCGGCCCTAGTACTTTAGGATCCTGTGACCGGCCCTAGTACTATAGGATAGACCCTGTGACCGGCCCTAGTACTATAGGATAGACCCTGTGACCGGCCCTAGTACTATAGGATAGACCCTGTGACCGGCCCTAGTACTATAGGACCCTGTGACCGGCCCTAGTACTATAGGACCCTGTGACCGGCCCTAGTACCATAGGACCCTGTGACCGGCCCTAGTACTATAGGACCCTGTGACCGGCCCTAGTACTATAGGATAGACCCTGTGACCGGCCCTAGTACTATAGGATAGACCCTGTGACCGGCTCTAGTACTATAGGATAGACCCTGTGACCGGCCCTAGTACTATAGGACCCTGTGACCGGCCCTAGTACTATAGGACCCTGTGACCGGCTCTAGTACAATAGGACCCTGTGACCGGCTCTAGTACAATAGGATAGACCCTGTGACCGGCCCTAGTACTATAGGACCCTGTGACCGGCCCTAGTACTATAGGATAGACCCTGTGACCGGCCCTAGTACTATAGGACCCTGTGACCGGCCCTAGTACTATAGGACCCTGTGACCGGCTCTAGTACAATAGGACCCTGTGACCGGCTCTAGTACAATAGGATAGACCCTGTGACCGGCCCTAGTTTTAGGTAATGCAGAGATTTTTTTAGTGCCCCATTATTCCAAAGTGTAATTATCCAGTACTAGTACCTCAGTGTTCCAGCATGTAGTGGGTTATTTTAAGTTATGCTGGCACTTGTAGTACCTCTTTCCAGTATATAATTTATTGTTTCTTTTTCATGACTAGTAAATAGCTTACTGCATCCTCTCTCTGCTCCTGCAGCTTCTTTATCAGCTATCAAGTGCAAAATTAATAGGTGATGAAGGACGATGATGAGGGAGATGACCAGCAATTTAATAATAAAATCAGAACAGTTATATATTGCAACCAGAGAGAAACCTGAGGACTATCAATAGGTGGGGAGAGGGGGCAGCCTAGGCATATGGGCTTCATCGGCAGGGCTGTATTAACAGCTGCTGCTGCTGCCCTAGGCACTAAACTTGAAGACGCCCCATCTTCACGCAACTATTGGCGACACCAGACCTGACCAATACCACCATACCCCCCAACTCCCTGGAATAGACACCAGATTTACTGGCAAGTCTGAACGGGAAGAGGGAAACTAAAAAAAGTAAAAACAAAAAAATTGTTTTTTCTGTCCCCCTGCTCCCTGGTGCTGCCCCCCTGCAAGGTGCTGCCCTAGGCACCGGACCACGGGTGCCTAGTGGTAAATACGGCCCTGTTCATCGGTCACAGCCCAAAGTGGTGCTCCCCAATCTTTGGATCTTCAGCAAGTATAATACTCTGTTAACAGGCCATGCTGGGAGTTTTTGCAAATATAGTGTAAATACTAATACAGTTTTGCATTAACCAAATGTAGGTCAATCCTTTAGCCATGGTTGCCTACAGGTTTTCCTCCACTGGGGGTTTTTCCTCCTCTATGTGGAGGATGACTGTTTGTGAGTTGAGGATTGGCTTTGTTTATCAAAATGTTCAGTTTTTCGCCTGACTCGCAGTTCAAAGTGATACATTCCCAGCACTGAATTAAGTCTGCAAAAATGTGTAAATACATAAATAAACATGGCATATTTTAGATACTATTGTTGCTTGGTTGGGTGGTTCAGGAGTCAGGTGGAAGTTTTAGGCAAGTTATATTCAACTCATTTTAACTAATAAGGGATAATAATCTTTATGCTAATGCACAGGCTGAGCCTTGGAAGCGGCCAGCACTATGGATATTATAATAGTATTGTCATTCAGGTGTGAGCATGGTGGTTCAGCACAGGAGTGAGGATCTTCAGTAGGATAATTGGTATGTTTTTTTTTTTTTTTTTTTTTAATTCTCAATTTTATTCCTTTTTCCATTTTATAAAACAAACAAACAAGCAGGGGCAACAGCACCACCTTTACAAAGAGGCGCAGGCCCATAAATTGGACATGCAAATACAGATGAATCAAAGAACAATCATATGTCAACAGAACACAGAGCGTCCGCCGCTCCCAGTGGGTGGTAGTGTCGGCACTTACTTAAAAATAAGGGAGTGAGCTAGCGCTCAATCAAAAAGATTCCTAAAAGAAACCGGGGGGGGGGGTAGAGAGGGCAAAGAGTGAAGAAAAAAGAGAAGAGGGGGAAGAGGAAAAAACGGGGGGGAAAGCAGGCGGGCCCCCATGTCAGAGGGGGAGAATAGGGGGGGGAGGGGGGAAAGAAGGGGAGAGGAGGGGGCAGTCCCTCACTGTGCCATGAGACTCCGGAATTCAGCCGATTCAGTGAATTGATCCCAATAATACCATGTTTTGTAGAACTGAGAGTCGCGGCCATACAACTGTGCCGTAAGGTCCTCCATTCGTTTGATCTCTTCCACTTTATGTACCCACATAGAGGTGGTGGGGGGATTTACTTGGCGCCAGAGAGCCGGAACGCAGGCCCGGGCCGCATTGACCAGGTGTCGGAGCACAGAGCGACGGTAGGATTTGAGGGGGATCTCCGATAAATGCAGGAGAAAGAACGATGGAGAAAAGGGGAGCCGACGGTCGGTGAAGGTGGAGATGATGCGCCACACTTCCTTCCAAAAAGGCACCACCCTAGGACAGCTCCAGAAAATATGTAATAGGGAGCCCTCTCCACCACAGTTTCGCCAGCACAGGGGAGATACGTCCGGGAAGATCCTATGCAGCCGGGTAGGAACCCGGTACCATCTGGAGAGAAGCTTATAACCCGCCTCCTGGAGACGAGAGGAGATGGATGAAGAGTGCGTACAGGTGAGAACCCGCTCAACCTGTGTCGCCGTGAAGGTAATATTGAGGTCTTCCTCCCAAGCGGTGAGGTATGGGAGTGGTGGCTGTTCTGGTGGAGAGCCCAACATGGCATAAATGAGAGAAAGAGTGTGGCGTAGAGGGTCGGAGCCCAAGCAAAGAGACTCAAACTGAGTAAGTGGCCGTGTAAAGCATGAGGGGTTAGGGAGAGACCGGAGAAAGTGGTGAAGCTGGAGTGCTCTCCAGAATCCAAGAGGTAAAGGATCAGTCAGGTCATTGAGCGCAGAAATGGAAAGCCAGGTCTGACCCGTAATGAAGGAGGAAGCCCGAAAGTTGCCCGTTCGGAGCCACGTGCGGAAGACCGGGTCCTCAACACTAGTCGGAAAGGAGGGATTACCTAAGACGGGAAACAGAGGGGAGGGATGTGGGCCCAAGTAGCCCGAGGACAGGTGTTTCTGGCAGACTTTTAGGGTCGGAGCGATGGTAGGGTGTGAGCTCACTAGGCTGGAGGCGCCAGGTAGCCACGGGGCTGCCAACAGGGAAAGAGGGGACAACGCCATTTCCAGGCACACCCATGCTTTCGTGGGTGCATGGCGGTGCCAGTCAACCACTCGAGAGAGGTGGGCCGCAACGTAATAGTGGTAGAGGTTAGGAAGTCCCAATCCCCCCCTTAATTTAGGCCGGTTTAAGACTAGTTTTGCCAGTCTGGGCTGCTTATGTGCCCATATGAACCTGGTGAGAATGGACGAGAGTTGCCGGAAGTAGGACATAGGCACCGCCACAGGTAGGGCCTGGAAGAGGTATAATAGGCGAGGCAAGACGTTCATCTTGAAGATCGAACAACGCCCGAACCATGTGAAGGTGCCCTTGTGCCACCGGAGCAAGTCTGCCTCAATGCGCCGAAGCATAGGTGGAAAGTTTGTCTTAAAGATGTCCGATACTGACGGCGTCAGGTGGATCCCTAGATACGTGAGAGATGAGCGAGCCCAGCGGAAGGGGAAAGAAGATTCCAGCACGGAGACCCCGGCAGCGGGAAGGGTGAGGTTGAGCGCCTCAGATTTCTGCAGATTGATCTTATAATGAGATAGGGCCTGGTATCGCGAGAGTTCTGAGAGGAGGTTGGGGAGGGACACCGAGGGCTGTGTAAGGAAAAAGAGAAGATCATCCGCATACGCCGCTACTTTGTGTACCCTCTGACCCACAGATATTCCAGAGATGTCCGTATTATTCCTAACGTGTCGGAGAAAAGGTTCCAGTGTCAGGATGAAGATGAGAGGGGAGAGAGGGCATCCCTGCCGCGTGCCATTTGAAATAGGGAAGGAGGTTGAGAGAAGGCCGTTGACCGAGACCTGGGCAGTAGGGTGAGAGTATAAAGAGCTAATCCACTCCATCATATGCGGACCGATGCCGATATGTCGGAGGGTGGAGAAGAGAAAAGGCCAGCTGACTCGGTCAAAGGCCTTCTCCGCGTCAGTAGATAATAGAATGGAAGGCAGGGGTGAGGAGCGGGCGTAGTGAATGATGTTTATTGCCCTAGTAGTGTTATCTCGGGCCTCTCTCATGGGCATGAAACCAACTTGGTCTGGATGTATAATGGGTTGGAGGAGGGGGGTCAGGCGAGCCGCGAGGATCTTGGAGAAGAACTTGAGGTCCAGGTTTAGGAGGGAAATAGGCCGATAGTTTTGGCAATGGGAGGGGTCTTTGCCTTCTTTGGGAATTACAGAAATGTGGGCACGGAGAGAGTCGGCAGGCAGGATGGAACCGGTGGAAATGGAGTTGTATGCGGCCAGGAAATGATCTTTTAAGAGGGGGCCAAAGCACTTATAGTAGGGTAGGGTGAGACCATCCGGGCCAGGAGCCTTTCCGGAAGGGGAGGTCTTAAGAGCCCATTCCCATTCCGCGTCTGTGATGGGGGTTTCAATGGAGGAGATGCTGTCCTCGGGAAGGGGGGGAAGGCCAGAGTCCCGGAGGTATGCGGATATCGAGGAGTTGAGTGTCTCAAGATCGGCACGCGTTTGGGTGGGAGCAAGGCCGTATAGATTCACGTAGTAGGCGCGGAAAGCTTCAGCAATTTGGGGGGTTAAAGAAAGTTTAGAGCCGGAGGCCGAGGCCACCTGGGGAATAAAAGATCGGGCTCTTTGCGACCGCAAGGCCCGAGCTAGAGTCTTGCCTGGCTTGCTGCCGAACTCAAAATAGTGACGACGGCAGCGCGCCAGTGAAGCCTTTGCGTTCGCAAAGGTCAGATCCCGCAGCTTACCCCTTAAAGTGGCGAGTTCCATCCCAGTATCTGCGGCAAGTGACCTCTTGTGTTGTTTATCTAGTTCCCCGATTTTGGACAGCAGGGCCTTTATCTTGGCAGAACGGTCCTTCTTAAGGCGGGTAGCTAACTTAATAAATGTGCCCCGGATGAAGCACTTATGGGCCTCCCATACCATCAGGGGAGAGGAGTCTGCAGTGGTGTTGGTGGCAAAATAATTGGTCAAGTCTGTGCGGATGTTAGCGAGGATCCCGGGATCTCTGAGTAGAGTATCGTTAAGTCGCCAACGCCACGTTCGGGGTTGCGGTGGGTTGAAGGCCAGGGAGATGGAGATCAAAGCGTGATCGGAAAAGGAAATGGGATCAATAGTGGTAGCTGTCACGTAATCAAGGTAAGAGTGAGAGAGAAAGAAATAGTCAATGCGCGAGTAGAGGTTGTGGGGGTTGGAGAAGAAGGTGTAGTCCCTATCCCGGGGGTGATGAAGCCTCCACACGTCCATCAGTTGGTAGGAATGTAGAGTTAGTTTAGTGTGGCGAAGGGACGAGAAAGAAAGTGAGGAGCGGCCTGAGGAGGAGTCTAGAGTCGGGTCTATTGCCATGTTGAAGTCGCCACCGAGAACAACCATACCCTCCAGAAAATCCTCAACTCCGGCAAGACAGCGTTCTAAGAAGGCTGGCTGGCCTGAGTTAGGGAGATAGGCTGTGCCAAAAGTGCATAACGTACCTGCCATTTTACCTTTCACGAAGAGAAATCTCCCCTCCGGATCCGACACCTGATCAATGAATTCCCATGGGGCAGTGCGAGAGAATAAGATGGAAACCCCTTTCGTTTTGGAATCGGGTGAGCAACTATGGAAGACATCAGGGAAATTGCGGTCCGTCAATTTCTGTATTTGGTCCGCACGAAAGTGCGTTTCTTGGATGCACGCCACCGAGGCTCGTTTGGCCCACAGAAGGCGCAGCAGCGATGAGCGCTTCTCCGGAATATTCAGGCCCTGTGCATTGAGAGAAACACACAGAACCGAGGACATGGCTCAGTGAGGGGCAGCCGAGGAGGGAGAAAAATAAAAAGAAAAGAGAGAGAAGGGAAGGGAGGTGGGAGAGAGAAGGGAGAGAAGTAGGGAACGGGGAGGGAGGGGGAACCGAGGCAGAAGGGCAGGGGCCCACACAAGAGGGGAAAGAGAAAACAACTACGGGTATCAAAGACCCAAACACTAGATCTGGCAGGGGCCGATGCGGTCACCAGTCAGAAACCAGTGGAGAGAACTAGCGAGGAACGAGGAGGAGCAGGCCAGGTGGGGGAGCTCGGGCAGAACGCTCCCGAAAATGAGGTAACTAAGGGATCCAGACTGTAACCAGCCGGTATGGTGAAGTCGAGGGTTCAGAGGGGAGAGAGAGGAGGGAGCCAGGAAACCCCAGGAGAATGCCAGGGAGTGGAAAAAGGGAGAAGGAAGAGTGGGGGTACAGATACACCCCAGAGAGGGCACACACTCATATGAGCGGCATCGACTCGGGGCCTGCGCATGCCTGTACACCGAGCCAACCACTGAGGGAGGAGGAAAGTCGTCATATCCTCGGCGAGTCCTGCAAAAAATCAACAGTTAACCAGGGAACAAAGTACCAGGGATAGGAAGGGGGGGAGTAGGAGCCAGGGAGGGGCGGGTCGTGGAGGGGGGAGGTTGGGGGAGAACAGCTTAAGGAGAGGGCAGGGGGAGGCGGGGAGAGGGGGGATTGGGGGAGGAGGGGGGGAGGGGGGGTGGGGGGTGGGAAGGATACAGCAGCATACAAATAATCATCCGACGGTGGGATACATGGATACCCTATACGTAAAGGGGGGTGAGAGTCATAGCACCGGATATCACCATGTTGCCGTTGTCCCTATGATACAAGAGTCTTCGGTATCCCCAGCGTGGCCATCGCTCGATGCAGAGATGGGGTGACAGCAGATGCCGAGCCGCGTCAGATGCGGGGGGACCGGACTGTGAGGCAGGGCGGGGGGGGCGGGGGAGGGTCGGGCATGAGTCCCCAACTGAGAGGCGGAGAGGTAAGGCACAGGGCGAATGTAGAGGGAAGGAGGGGGAGGAGGGGGGGGGGGGGAGGGGGGGGAGGGAGGGGGGGAGTGAGGGGAGAGAGGGGGGGGAGGGGGGGGGGGAGAAGGGGGGGGAGAAGAGGCACTGGCAACTGAAACTGTGGCATGCCGTCACCAACAACTGTAAAGGCCATGTGGAGAGCAGTCCCACGTCTAGTCCCCAGGTTAGTAGAGGAGAAACTGGAGAAGCCGTCGTCGGAGGGTGACCAAACGTGCCAACGGGGGGGGGGGGGGATAATTGGTATGTTTAAAGGGTACTGGCAGAATAGTGAGTGAGAGCATGCTGCCACCTTTATTGCTGTCTGGCCCCGTGCTGCTTGTCAGACAGCTGGGGACCTCATAGTATTTGTGAATCCCATTGGTCGAGCACATCTGTTTCACTGGAAGAGCATTGTAGACCTGGAGAATCTTGGATCAATGGAAAGCGCTGCACTCAGGATGTTACTTTAAAAGATTTATTGCACAAAAGAACGCGTTTCAAAATTGGGAACACATTTTCGAAGCCCATTGTTCTGTGCAATAAATCTTTTAAAGTAACATCCCGAATGAAGCGATTTCCATTGATCCAAGATTCTCCAGGTCTACAGTCCTCTCAAATAAATGTTATTTTCCTTTAAATGCAGATAGTAATACAATAGTGAAAGCTGTGGAGGCAGAGCAATGAGGGCCGCGGAGGTCACACGTGTAACTAGGCCCCTATATCTGCGGGGGGGGGGATAGCGGTTGAGTCACATACATAAGAGAAGGTGCGGAGGAGGGAAGATGTAATCATAATTGCACAATTACATAATCGACACTCTATTTCCTGATTGCAGTGCCATGTAATCCGTACAGTGTGGTGATGTCATCACAGAGGAACCTGTGACATCATCAGTGAGGAGCCCAGGAGCAGAATTTGCACTGGGGTTCAGGTGCTTTGTGAGACCGGCAGAAAATTTCGTATGACGAGAAGCTCTTGCAGCTTGTTAGACATCAGTAAGGTCCGGGGCGGCTGTTCTCGCTGAATGAACGCGTAGAGACTAGAGTTCATTGCTCAGACCTCAGAAGAATGGGCAGTAATGATGAGAGCTGCAGCTGATACAACGCTCCCAGGCCGCTATGCCAAGACAGACAGCAAGGGAGGGGGCAGCAGCCATGGCAGGATCAAGTGCCCACAATGGACCAGGTTGGCACGGTGTAGGTTAAACCCTTCGACAAGACTCATCTACAGCGAGCGCCGTAATCATGCACCAAGCGTTGGCTATTATCCTCGTAGGGTAATGTGCACATTACGGGGAAGGCAAGCAATTAATTCCAGGCCGGACTAATTTCCACTCTTAGCTTCTAATATAGGGAAAGGACGGGATCCGTGGAACTCACATGAAATGTTAATCAGCGACAAAGGATGGCGAGTAAATCCCAGGGAAGCTAATGACATCATTACAATAGACTTCTGCGCTCTGCCAGCGAATAACACGGCCCACCAGAGGGCACAACACTGGGCACAATCCAGAGGAGGAACGAGGCAGAGACCAGAAAACAATACTAGCAATGGAGGAGAGGACGGCCCACCACAGGACACCACACCGGGCACAATCCAGAGGAAGAACGAGGCAGAGACCAGAAGACATTACTGGCAATAGAGGAGAGGCCAGCCCACCAGAAGGCACAACACTGGGTACAATCCAGAAGAAGAACGAGGCAGAGACCAGAAGACATTACTGGCAATAGAGGAGAGGACGGCCCACCAGAGGGCACAACACCAGGCACAATCCAGAGGAAGAACGAGGCAGAGACCAGAAGACATTACTGGCAATAGAGGAGAGGACGGCCCACCAGAGGGCTTAACAGTGGGCAAGATCCAGAGGAGGAATGAGACAGAGACCAGGAGACATTACTGGCAATAGAGGAGAGGACAGCCCACCAGAGGGCACAACACCAGGCACAATCCAGAGGAGGAACGAGGCAGAGACGAGAGAACATTACAGGAAACGAAGGAAAGGATGGACCATTAGAGGACACAATACTAGGCAGAATGGACGAATGAAGGAAAGACCAGAAAACCCTACTGGCAGAGGAGAAGAAGGCCCATCACAGGGCACAATCAAGATGAGGAACGAGATAGAGACCAGAGAACAGTACTAGCAGAGAAGAGGACGGCCCAACAGAGGGCACAACACTGGCCACAATCCAGAGGAGAAACGAGGATGAGACCAGAGGACATTACTGGCAAAGGAGAGGATGGCCCACCAAAAGGCACACCACCGGGCACAATCCAGACGAGGAATAAGACAGAGACCAGAGAACAGTACTAGCAGAGAAGAGGATGGCCCAACAGAGGGCACAACACTGGCCACAATCCAGAGGATAAACAAGGCAGAGACCAGAGGACATTACTGGCAATGAAGGAGAGGACGACCCACCAGAGGGCGCAACACCGGGCAGAATGGAGGAGGAAAGAGACACCAAAATACATTACTGGCAATGGAGGGGAGGACGGCCCACCATAGGGCGCCCACCCGAGCACCAATCCCCTCTTCTCCCCAGATCTCACCTGGCGCATCACCCTCTCTGATCTCTTTAGCAGACGAATACTCCAGCAGGTGCATCATTGTGCCTGCTGGAGGATCCCTCCGGCAGCTGGAGAGGAGAGAAGAGAGACAGAAGAGACTCCATTGCAGCAGTAGATGAGTATAATGTTTTTGTGTATTTATGTGTGTGTATGTGTTGGGGCAATGCAGGGAGGCATTATTACTATGGGAGGCACAGCAAAGATGGCATTATTACTATATGGAGGCACAGCAGAAGACATTATTACTATATGGGGGCACAGCAGAAGACATTATTACTATATGGGGGCATAGCAGGGGACATTATTACTATATAGGGGCACAGCAGGGAACATTATTACTATATTGGGGCACAGTAGGGGACATTATTACTACATGAGGCACACAGGAGGCATTATTACTATATGGGGGCACAGCAGGAGGCATTGTTACTATATTGAGGCACAGCAGGGGGCATTATTACTACATGGGTACACAGCAGGGGGAATTATTTCTATATGGGGCACAGCAGGGAACATTATTACTATATTGGGGCACAGTAGGGGACATTATTACTACATGGGGCACAGCAGGAGACATCACTGCTATATGGGGGCACAGCAGGAGACATTATTACTATATGGGGGCACAGCAGGAGGCATTATTACTTTATAGGGACACAGCAGGGCCATTATTACTAAATGGGGCACAGCAGAAGGCATTATTACTATATGGAGGTACAGCAGGGGACATTATTACTATATGGAGACACAGCAGGGACAATATTACTATATGGGGGCACAGCAGGAGACATTATTACTATATGGAGGGCATAGCAGAAGACATTATTACTATATGGAGAACACAGGAGGAGGCATTATTACTATATGGGGGTACAGCAAGGTGCATTATCACTTTACAGAGGGCACAGCAGGGAACATTGTTACTATATGGGGACACAACAGAAGGCATTATAACTATATGGAGGGCACAGTAGGGCACACTATTACTATATGGAGGGCACAGAAGGAGGAATTAATAATATATGCGGGCACAGCAAGGTACACTATTACTACATAAAGGGCACAGCAGGAGGAATTATTACTATATGGAGGGCACAGTAGGGAGCATTATTAATATGTGGGGGCACATCAGGGGACATTATTACTATATTGGGGCACAACAGTGGACATTATTACTATATGAGGGCACAGCAGGGAACATTATTACTATATGGGAAGCACAGCAGGGCACATTGTTACTATATGGGGGTAAAGCAGGGCACATTATTACTATATGGGAAGCACAGCAGGAGGCATTATTACTACATGGGGGCAAAGCAGGGGACATTATTACTTTATGGGGACACAGCAGGAGGCATTATTACTATATGGGGGCAAAGCAAAAGACATTATTACTATATGAGGGGGGAACAGCAGGGAACATTATTATTATATGGGGACAGAGCAGGGGACATTATTACTATATTGGGGCACAGCAGGGGGCATTATTACTATATGGAGGCACATCAGGGGGCATTATTACTATATTGAGGCACAGCAGGGACATTATTACTATATGGAGACAGAGCAGGGACAATATTACTATATGGAGGTACAGCAGGAGACATTTTTACTATATGGAGGACACAGCAGGAGGCATTATTGCTATATGGGGTACAGCAGGGGACATTATTACTATATGGAGGCACAGCAGGGTGCATTATTACTAAACAGAGGGCACAGCAGGGGCATCATTACTATATGGGGGCTCGACAGGAGACATTATTACTATATGGGAAGCAAAGCAGGAGGCATAATTACTATATAAAGGCAAATCAGATGACAATATTACTACATGGGGGCACAGCAGTAGGCATTATTACTATATGGCGGCACAGCAGGAGGCATTATTACTATATGGGGGCACAGAAGGAGGCATTAGTACTATATAAGGACAAAGCAGAGGACATTATTACAATATGGGGCACAGCAGGAGGCTTAATTACTATATGGGGGCACGGCAAGAGACATTATTACTATATGGGGCACAGCAGAAGGCATTATAACTATATGGGGGCACAGCAGGGTGCATTATAACTTTACAGAGGGCACAGCAGGGGGCATTAATACTATATGGGGAGCACAGCAGGAGATACCAAGATTCACCCTGTTGCCAAAATTACCTAGAAATTGCCCTGTATATGTCTATGTATGTGTCAGGCGGGAGAGGAGTAATGTTCTGGAGATCTTTAGAGGTCAGAGGTGTAATAATCTGCTGATTATATAGATATATATGGTATCTATATATAAGCCTGTGTTTTCCTCAGGTAAGCACATCTCCAGTGTCTGTCAGGTAAGCGGGATCTCACAGGATTCATCACAGCCGCAATAGAAAGAGAGAAAACGGAGATAAAACCCGACATGTCCCATAGATATCAATACATGGATGTAATTACTATTATTGTACCCGCAGGCGTGTGATAATGAGCAGAGGTTGACATGTCACTAAGAGAGGCCTGCGGTAAGAGAGCGCGCAGAGACACAAGGCCGCCGGAATCCATGACAACATACACGTAAACACCGCAACCATCATTATCTGGGGTTGTCATGATACATACAGGACCAAAATCTCATCAGCCGGGCTTTATGTTATACTCGTTATATTTCTGTATATAGGAGCAGTATTATAGTAGTTATATTCCTGTATATAGGAGCAGTATTATAGTAGTTATATCCCTGTATATAGGGGCAGTATTATAGTAGTTATATCCCTGTATATAGGAGCAGTATTATAGTAGTTATATTCTTGTATATAGGAGCAGTATTATAGTAGTTATATTCCTGTATATAGGAGCAGTATTATAGTAGTATATTCCTGTATATAGGAGCAGTGTTATAGTAGTTATATTCCTGTATATAGGGAGCAGTATTATAGTAGTTATATTCCTGTATATAGGAGCAGTATTATAGTAGTTATATTCCTGTATATAGGGAGCAGTATTATAGTAGTATATTCCTGTATATAGGAGCAGTATTATAGTAGTTATATTCCTGTATATAGGAGCAGTATTATAGTAGTTATATTCCTGTATATAGGGGCAGTATTATAGTAGTTATATTCCTGTATATAAGAGCAGTATTATAGTAGTTATATCCCTGTATATAGGAACAGTATTATAGTAGTTATATCCCTGTATATAGGAGCAGTATTATAGTAATTATATTCTTGTATATAGGGGGCAGTATTATAGTAGTTATATTCCTGTATATAGGAGCAGTATTATAGTAGTTATATTCCTGTATATAGAAGCAGTATTATAGTAGTTATATTCCTGTATATAGGAGCAGTATTATAGTAGTTATATTCCTGTATATAGGGGCAGTATTATAGTAGTTATATTCCTGTATATAGGAGCAGTATTATAGTAGTTATATTCCTGTATATAGAAGCAGTATTATAGTAGTTATATCCCTGTATATAGGAACAGTATTATAGTAGTTATATCCCTGTATATAGGAGCAGTATTATAGTAATTATATTCTTGTATATAGGGGGCAGTATTATAGTAGTTATATTCCTGTATATAGGAGCAGTATTATAGTAGTTATATTCCTGTATATAGGAGCAGTATTATAGTAGTATATTCTTGTATATAGGGGGCAGTATTATAGTAGTTATATTCCTGTATATAGGAGCAGTATTATAGTAGTTATATTCTTGTATATAGGAGCAGTATTATAGTAGTTATATTTCTGTATATAGGAGCAGTATTATAGTAGTTATATTCCTGTATATAGGAGCAGTAATATGGTAGGTGTCTTCTCTTACTTAGTGGGTAGTTTTCTTATTTCTTCCTAGTTCTTCTTGCACAGAAACCTTTCGGAATAGGAGACAGAATGAAGTAATCCTAAAGAGAACAGAATTATGTTGGATAAAACTCTCCCATTATAACAACAAATAGGACATTCCTGCAGTTCTAATCCCCGTATTAAGTGACATTTATGTTAATGTTATTAACTATCTACTTACATTAAAATGGATAATGGAATTGTTCATAGAAACTAAGGATTTGTTGTTCTATGGCAGTGAGCAGCTGAATTGGTGTATCTAAGCCGATAATGTGTGATAAAGTTTGTTAAGAAACCTGTGGAGTGTGATACATACTGCTGTATCTAATCCCATCATGTATGGTTGAGTGGTTTGGGCCTCTGTATTGGTCTGGAGCATCCACTGGACTACAATCCCCATTATCTGAGGTTACTGTATGTGAGGTTTGTCCTGTTCCTATACGTGTTATATACTAGTAGTTGTAGGTATGAAATATGCTGTATCGCCGCCCTGACTTGTATATTACCGTCCTGACCTTGCTGATTGTATATAATGTCCAGGACCTGCCCATCACCTCTATACAGTGCTCTGACCTCCATTTATCACCACAACATGAACCATGGGTAACAATGCAGCTGTAGTATTACAGGAGACTTCACAATAGCCACATACGGAACAATGCCGAGCCCGCGCCATGACCTTCTGTGACATGTTCCTCAGATGAACCCATCTGTGCGCTACAGTGTGAACACAACCAGGGAGAGGGTCCACCGTCTCAGGGCCCTATTCCACCGGACGATTATCGTTCAGATTATCGTTAAATCGTTCAAATCTGAATGATAATCGTTCGGTTGAAATGCAGTTAACGATTAACGACCGAACGAGAAATCGTTGATCGCTTTATAAGACCTGGACCTATTTTTATCGTTGCTCGTTCGCAAAACGTTTGCAAATCGTTCGCATTGAATAAGATGTCGTTCGGTCGTTTGCAGTAGATACGAACGCAATAGCGAAGAAATACGGAAGAAAAAACGATCGCAAATACGATCATAAGTAACGATTATTGTTTCATGGAAATGAGCAAAGGTTTTCAGGTCTTTCGCAATAGCGGTCGTTTGAGATCGTTAATCGTTAACGATTATGCGAACGATAATCGTCCGGTGGAATAGGGCCCTTAGGGCTATTGCGAAAGGCCTGAAAACGTTCACTCATTTCCATGGAACGATAATCGTTACTTATGATCGTAATTGCGATCGTTTTTTCTTCGCTATTTATTCGATATTGCGTTCGTATCTATTGTGAACGACCGAACGATGTCTTATTCAATGTAAACGATTTGCGAACGAGTAACGATAAATAGGTCCAGGTCTTATAAAGCGATCAACGATTTCTCGTTCGGTCGTTAATCGTTAACTGCATTTCAACTGAACGATTATCGTTTAGATTCGAACGATTTAACGATAATCTGAACGATAATCGTCCGGTGGAATAGGGCCCTTAGTATCAGGACCATCGGGTTCATTAAAGGGATTGTTCACCAAAAAATGTTTTTCTTTTCAATCAACTGACACCAGAAAGTGCCAGAGATTTATAATTTACTTCTATTATTTAGTAGTTATCAGCTGCTGTATGTCCTGCAGGAAGTGGTGTATTCTTACCAGTCTGACACAGTGCTCTCTGCTGCCACTTCTGTCCATGTCAGGAACTGTCCTTAGCAGGAGAGGTTTACTATGGGGATTTACTACTGCTCTGGATTGGATTGTAGTAAACTACAAATCTCCGGCCCTTTTTGGCACCAGTTGATTTGAAAGAAAAAAAATTTGTGAGCAACCCCTTTAAAGGTGTCAAATAGTGAAAAAAAAGCTGAGTGCATCAATAACAAGATAAGTGCATCAAACTGATGGAATCAGCAATGGAGTCTGTGGAGCAAATGTGAACCGCGCCCTAAAGGAGCAAGGAGCACACACATATAATATTACAGTCCCAGAACCTACGTATCATGCAAGTAATAACATGAAGAAACCCTGAGAAGCATGATACGGTATATACAACAGTGATGTCACCAGCACTATGAGAGGGGATCAGATGTAGTGATGTCAGTGTTACACTCTATGATGTCATCAATAGTCATATGGAAATAATAATTCTACTGCGGACAGCGTTAGATATGCTCAGCTCTCTGTGATGTCATGATGATATATCCAGCCCTCTATGATGTCATCAGTTAGAATTTTTACCAGTGATGTCACTATAGGTCCAGTGCTATGAAATATCAATGACATCAGCGATGTCATTATAATATATCCAGCACTCTGATGTCATCATGTAGCATTTTCAATAGTCGTGTAACTATAGGTGCACCACAAGGTGTAATTGAGAGGTCATACCTTCAGCAGTGATGTCATCACGTGGAGCCTCATATAAGAGTCTGAAAACGCAGGACTAGCCAGATATTCCTCCGGGAAGGACTCAGCCGAGGAGCGGCTCCTGTAGGGAAACCCCCAAAACCACCATACTAAGTGGCCCTATAAGTCAATGTAATAACAAGGAAAAACCCAGGCCAGATATCCACCTTCTGATGTCACTGACAGTCTGTTCTTAGGTGCCTGTGATGTCACTGACAGTCTGTTCTTAGGTACCTGTGATGTCATTTACAACTGTTCTTTAGTACCTGTGATGTCCCTGACAGCTTTTTCCTTGGTACCTGTGATGTCATTGACAGTCTGTTCTTAGGTACCTGTGATATCATTTACAGTCTGTTCTTAGGTACCTGTGATGTCCCTGACAGTCTGTTCTTAGGTACCTGTGATGTAACTGACAGTCTGTTCTTAGGTACCTGTGATGTCACTGACAGTCTGTTCTTAGGTACCTGTGATGTCACTGAGTCTTCTTAGGTACGTGTGATGTCATTGACAGTCTGTTCTTAGGTACCTGTGATGTCACTGACAGTCTGTTCTTAGGTACCTGTGATGTCACTGACAGTCTGTTCTTAGGTACCTGTGATGTCACTGAGTCTTCTTAGGTACGTGTGATGTCATTGACAGTCTGTTCTTAGGTACCTGTGATGTCACTGACAGTCTGTTCTTAGGTACCTGTGATGTCACTGACAGTCTGTTCTTAGGTACCTGTGATGTCACTGACAGTCTGTTCTTAGGTACCTGTGATGTCACTGACAGTCTGTTCTTAGGTACCTGTGATGTAACTGACAGTCTGTTCTTAGGTACCTGTGATGTCACTGACAGTCTGTTCTTAGGTACCTGTGATGTCACTGAGTCTTCTTAGGTACGTGTGATGTCATTGACAGTCTGTTCTTAGGTACCTGTGATGTCACTGACAGTCTGTTCTTAGGTACCTGTGATGTCACTGACAGTCTGTTCTTAGGTACCTGTGATGTCACTGACAGTCTGTTCTTAGGTACCTGTGATGTCACTGACAGTCTGTTCTTAGGTACCTGTGATGTCATTTACAGTCTGTTCTTAGGTACCTGTGATGTCACTGATTCTGTTCTTAGGTACCTGTGATGTCATTGACAGTCTGTTTTTAGGTACCTGTGATGTCACTGGCAGTCTGTTCTTAGGTACCTGTGATGTCATTGACAGTCTGTTCTTGTGTACCTGTGATGTCATTGACAGTTTGTTCTTAGATACCTGTGATGTCATTGACAGTTTGTTCTTAGGTACCTGTGAGGTCACTGATAGTTTGTTCTTAGGTACCTGTGATGTCACTGACAGCCTCTTCCTAGGTACCTGTGATGTCATTGACACTCTGTTCTTAGGTACCTGTGATGTCATTTACAGTCTGTTCTTAGGTACCTGTGATGTCATTAAGAAGTCTTTTCTATTCATTGACAGCAAGCGTACCGCAGTAATTTATGCAGGGGATAGCTGTATTGTTCATGATTTCTGATGCATCTTTGTGCCACCTACTTGCAGAAACAGTAAGACTGGTGACCTCTCTCTTCTAATCACAGAGTGGCAAGTGTCCACTCATCTCCCAGAGCCAATCAGAACTCAGACCTCTCTCTACCAATGGGAAACCTCCCAGTAGCACATAAATGATTATGTGGGATCTTCTTCCAGAGTTTGCCGTAGAAGCCAGAGAGGGAGAGAGCCAGAGAGTGAGCCTCTTCCAATAGCCTGGCTGCTGGCCTCGGTTTGCGCCTGTGTGTTCCAGTATTCCTGCATGTCCAGCTATGCAGTGCTAACCACCTAAGGTGCATTACCTCTTATGTTTCCCATCTTCGCCCAGGGTTGGAGAAATTGCATCCTTGCCTAGGGGCCCCTGGCTCAACATACTGATCTCCTTCCACAACGATAGTTGTGCTCTATGCCCATGGGTGTTATGTGACTGTATCAGAAGAATTCCCTGTGAGTACATTTTGCTGCTCTTCTCTCAATGTGCAGACAGTAAAACTGCACAGAGCCTCTTCAGCAGAGTTTATTTGGACTGGGCATACTTATAACAGGGATGGGGAACCTTTGGCCATTCAGCTGTAGCAAAACTACAATTCCCATCATACCAATATAGCCAAAGCTTCACTTTGGCTGTCCAGGCATGATGGGCATTCTAGTATTGCTACAGCTGGATGGCCAGAGGTTCACATCCCTGCATCATGTAGTCGCCCATTTCAACTCTTAATACAACAAAAGGAAAGCGATAAACAAGCCTTCCTGCCCCTTGCGAACAAGGGACTATATTGTATTGGACAGTACCATCTGTAACCAGAGGCCTGAAGAAAGACAGTGAGCCAGGGGACACGTAGGCAGGAACACAACTTCTCCAACCCTGCTCAATAAAGTTGTTGGATATCTCAAGAAACTGTGCGATTGATGTCTTTTGATACCACAATACACAACAGGAAGAACGGAAACTAAATTCTTTAGTTTTATAGTTTTTGGAACCCTATAGGACTTATTGCTATTAGTAAAGTGTTTGTGGATCTGGAGGTTTGCTGGCGTACGCCTGTGGCCTGTGACATGGCTGTGATACCGTTACTATAGCCCGCCGCTCACCGCACAGCAGTATGTCTTAGTGGCGTAAGAGGATTACAGAGTGTCTAGAGGAAACCAGTGAGGACACACTCCATACACTCTTCCTCCTGGTCAGACGACACATAATATCCATATTGCAGTAAGGCAGCGCTTGTGAATTGCACCAGCCTGCAACTTTAGCTGAAATCTCTCTAATATATAGAATATTTGGGCCTCTTTGTGCTCGGCCGTGATGGATGGGATTTCCAGCTAATATAGGAAAATGGCCTTGAAGTAAAGCAGGTCATGTGACTGGAGTGAGGCGGCGTGCCTTTCTTTATCTGGACGAGCAGATTTTGGCGTTCAGCGTTCTCCGTGTTCTTCTCCCTGTAATCTTGGCGCGGCCGCCTTCCATCCTTCAGAGCCGCACACGATCTTGTGCTTCAGGCGAGAGAAACAGATTTGTTCTCCAATTGTATATTAAGAAAACACCAAACAAATGTCATGATGTGAAAGCGGAGCCGATGAAAGGCGCTGAGTGACGCTTGATTCCCGTCCAAGCGTCTCCTGTCAGCAGCGTCCTCCCCACTCCTGCGCTCCTGGACAAAGAGAAGCCATCGACTTTCCACCGACACCTCTGGAGGGATGAGCCGCGGCCTCCAGGATATGAGGGGGGCGCTGTGGAGCCGGGGTGAGACACAGGAACAGACACCAGCTCTACAGACAGCAGACAGTATCACACCTGACTGGCTTAGATACAGCAACTCTGCAGAATGTATCACACATGGTAGGCTTAGATACAGTAGCTAAACAGACAGTTTCACACATGACTTAGATACAGTGACTCAAAAGACAGTACCACACATAATTGGTGTAGATACAGAAGCTTAGCAGACAATATTAAATATGCCTGGCTTAGATACAGCCACTCTGCGGAAAGTATCACACATGACTGGCATAGATACAGCGGTTTAGCAGACAGTAAGATTAGATACACTGGCTCAGAAGTCAGAATCAAACATTATAGGCCTAGATACAGAAGATCAGGAGAAAGTATCACTGATGAAAGGGTTAGACACAGAAGCTCAGCACACAGTATTCTAGTATATAGGTTTAGATACAGTGGCTCAGAAGTATCAGACATGGTAGGCTTAGATACAGTAACTCAGCAGACAGTATCACACATTAAAAAAACTTAGATACAGTAGCTCAGCATACAGTATCAGACATAAAAGGCTTAGATACAGTAGCTCAGCAGACAGTATCACACATGATGGGCTTAGATACATTAGCTCAGCAGATAGTATCGCACATGATGGAATTGGATACAGTGGCTCATCAGACAGTATCACACATTATGGGCTTAGATACATTAGCTCAGCAGATAGTATCGCACATGATGGAATTAGATACAGTAGCTCAGCAGGCAGTATCACACATGAGAGGCTTAGATATGCTGGGCCCTCTATCCCCCATATACTGCGGTGCCTATACGGTTACTATGGGGGCCCCCAGCTGTTGCAGCGGCACGTTGCGTCCTGAGGGCATCTGATATGTGTTAGATATGTGGTGGGTGGACACGCGGTGGTCGGTTGTGGCGTCTGGGCCCACAGTCTCGTCATTGCAATCATCCATAACTACAACCTGTTATCTAAAGGTCCCCAAATGATTTACAGGAATAACTCCCATGAGATGTCAGACACTGAGCGTAGGAGCTGCTGTATGGAGCGCTGCTCTGAGGGTCACAACTGAATGAATACAGGCTCTGCTGCCTTATATCCCCTAAAGTTATATCACAACTAGACAGGAGTCTGGGAAAGCTGTGTGACAACCCCTGGAGAGGTCACAGGACCCCTGATGAGGGTGAGGGATGACCTCATTACAGCATATCCTAAGGGGTCCCCATAAATGCTGAAGATGAGACATGCCTCTATGGCTCCAGCCTGCACCTCTATGGGGGCAGAGACTATCGTCAGTCAGGACTGTGTAATCTATAGCAGGATGATTGAGCCAGAATGTCAGAATGTCTGTAAATGACTCCCAGAGCCTCTGACTGCCGACATAATATAGGATTATTACGTACAGCGACATCTGGTGAGCGGAGGAACCATCGAGGAACCAACAAATAATGATGGCTTCAATGCAAAACTGCTCCGCAACAATAAGGAGACAACTAATCATTACTGTTTAACTGGTATTCATGGAGAGGATAGTCCTATGGTAGAAATCAAGGTAACATCACTGAGAATACAGCCTATCCATCACTAGAGATCAGTGACATCACTGAGAATACAGCCTATCCATCACTAGAGATCAGTGACATCACTGAGAATACAGCCTATCCATCACTAGAGATCAGCAGTGACATCACTGAGAATACAGCCTATCCATCACTAGAGATCAGCAGTGACATCACTGAGAATACAGCCTATCCATCACTAGAGATCAGTGACATCACTGAGAATACAGCCTATCCATCACTAGAGATCAGCAGTGACATCACTGAGTATACAGCCTATCCATCACTAGAGATCAGTGACATCACTGAGAATACAGCCTATCCATCACTAGAGATCAGCAGTGACATCACTGAGAATACAGCCTATCCATCACTAGAGATCAGTGACATCACTGAGAATACAGCCTATCCATCACTAGAGATCAGCAGTGACATCACGGAGAATACAGCCTATCCATCACTAGAGATCAGCAGTGGCATCACTGAGAATACAGCCTATCCATCACTAGAGATCAGCAGTGACATCACTGAGAATACAGCCTATCCATCACTAGAGATCAGTGACATCACTGAGAATACAGCCTATCCATCACTAGAGATCAGCAGTGACATCACTGAGAATACAGCCTATCCATCACTAGAGATCAGCAGTGACATCACTGAGAATACAGCCTATCCATCACTAGAGATCAGCAGTGACATCACTGAGAATACAGCCTATCCATCACTAGAGATCAGCAGTGACATCACTGAGAATACAGCCTATCCATTACTAGAGATCAGCAGTGACATCACTGAGAATACAGCCTATCCATCACTAGAGATCAGCGGTGACATCACTGAGAATACAGCCTATCCATCACTAGAGATCAGCGATGATTGTTAGGGTTGTGGTTTACAGTGTAAGGTTGGTTGCGCTGTGGATAGTTTGTTGAGCTGAGGGAGTAGTAGGAGCGGTTGCTGGTTTCTTGTATCTGTGGACAGGACTCACCGGAGAGATGACCCGACCACTGGGCAGCAGGAGCAGAGGAAATGATCAGCGGCCATTTTGTGTCTGGGCTTAGTAACAAAACTATATGACGGCCATGAAATCTTTCATTAGAGCTAATGAAGAGCTTACAGTGGACGGACTCGTCCTTGAGGTGATAAATCGACAACAGTGAGAAGTGATAATGTAAACATGGCAGTACAGGAGGCACGCCCTTCCCCCTCACACACCATGGCGGAGGCCGTGGCAACCCTCCAACATACCCTGATGAAGATGAACGACTCCCTGGAAAGGCTTTGTTCAATGTTGGCACAGAATTGAGAAAGACAACCACCACCTGCCGCTTCCATACAGCCCAAGTGTTCCTGGCGTCCATGACCTCCTCTCTGCCGGCAGCGTGGGCAGCCCTGACAGGACGGAGAGATCCCACCGCCATTACAGGGGGCAGCACCCAGCCTTGTCGTCGGATCTGAGGTCCGTGCGGAGGTAACATCTTCATCCATAACTATTACATCCAGTGACCGTAGGGGATGTCCTCTCTGATTGGAGTCCTTCACTTTCCTCTTTCTCTATATTCGATCCAATCGACCATGATGTCTCCTGACCTCACATAAGTAAGAGCAGAAATAGTGCCGCCTGTTGTGCCCTGTACATTATTAGTGCCCCTACACTGTAATGATGCCGCCACATAGTAATGATGCCCCCACACAGCAATAATGCCTGCACACTGTAACGATGTCCCTACACAGTAATGATGCCCCCACACAGTAATGATGCCACCAAACAGTAATAATGCCACCAAACAGTAATGATTTCCCCACACAGTAATGATGCCCCCACACAGTAATAATGCCACCAAACAGTAATGATTTCCCCAAACAGTATTGGTGCCCCCGCACTGTAATGATGTCCCCATAAAGTAATGATGCCACCAAACAGTAATTATGCCACCAAACAGTAATGATGCTCCCACAGAGTAATGATGCCCCCACACAGTAATAATGTCCCCACATAGTAATGATGCCCCCACACAGTAATAATGTCCCCACATAGTAATAATGTCCTCACACTGTAACAATGTCCCTACACAGTAATGATGCCCCCACATAGTAATGATGCCCCCACACAGTAATGATGCCACCAAACAGTAATGATGTCCCCATACAGTATTGGTGCCCCCACACTGTAATGATGTCCCCATAAAGTAATGATGCCACCAAACAGTAATTATGCCACCAAACAGTAATGATGCTCCCACACAGTAATAATGTCCCCACATAGGAATGATGCCCCCACACAGTAATAATGCCCTCACACTGTAATGATGTCCCCACACAGTAATGATGCCTGCACACTGTAACGATGTCCCTACACAGTAATGATGCCCCCACATAGTAATGATGCCACTAAACAGTAATAATGCCACCAAACAGTAATGATGTCTCCACACAGTAATGATGCCCCCACACAGTAATGATGTCCCCACACAGCAATAATGCCTGCACACTGTAACGATGTCCCTACACAGTAATGATGCCCCCACATAGTAATGATGCCACCAAACAGTAATTATGCCACCAAACAGTAATTATGTTCCCACACAGTAATGATGCCCCCACATAGTAATGATGCCCCCATATATTAATAATGCCACCAAACAGTAATAATGCCCCCACACAGTTATTTTGCCCTTCACGCAGTAAGGATGCCCCCTTTACAAGTATACCCCTTTAGTGTCACAGAAATGATGCCCTTCCAGTTCACCCACACAGTAATTATGCCCCTTAGTGTCCCCTGCATAGTAGTGATGCCCCTCTTAGTTTCGTCCTGCACAAAAATAAGCAAAAACATTGCAGTAACCAGGGCCTGCTGGGTGTTGGGTTAGCAGTGGGCTAGGTGATATGTGTACTGACTGGGCACTAGTCACTGTGCCCAGGAGTGGAATGCCCAACCCCGGGTGTACTGACACTAGGCTTAGTAAAAGGTAGAACAGGTGTAGGTGTGAGGACGGGCTAATCAGTCCAAGCTCTTAAACAAGTAAATTCAGCAAATCTTCAGTACAATACAAAAATAATACTTTTGGCAGTAAGGTGCAATATAGAGAGTACAGCCTATCCATCACTAGAGATCAGCGGTGACATCACTGAGAATACAGCCTATCCATCACTAGAGATCAGCGGTGACATCACTGAGAATACAGCCTATCCATCACTAGAGATCAGCGGTGACATCACTGAGAATACAGCCTATCCATCACTAGAGACCAATGACATTACTGAGAATACAGCCTATCCATCACTAGAGATCAGTGACATCACTGAGAATACAGCCTATCCAATCACTAGAGATCAATGACATTACTGAGAATACAGCCTATTCATCACTAGAGATCAGCAGTGACATCACTGAGAATACAGCCTATCCATCACTAGAGATCAGCGGTGACATCACTGAGAATACAGCCTATCCATCACTAGAGATCAGTGACATCACTGAGAATACAGCCTATCCATCACTAGAGATCAGTGACATCACTGAGAATACAGCCTATCCATCACTAGAGATCAGCGGTGACATCACTGAGAATACAGCCTATCCATCACTAGAGATCAGCAGTGACATCACTGAGAATACAGCCTATCCATCACTAGAGATCAGTGACATCACTGAGAATACAGCCTATCCATCACTAGAGATCAGCGGTGACATCACTGAGAATACAGCCTATCCATCACTAGAGATAAGTGACATCACTGAGAATACAGCCTATCCATCACTAGAGATCAGTGACATCACTGAGAATACAGCTTATCCATCACTAGAGATCAGTGACATCACTGAGAATACAGCCTATCCATCACTAGAGATCAGCGGTGACATCACTGAGAATACAGCCTATCCATCACTAGAGATCAGCGGTGACATCACTGAGAATACAGCCTATCCATCACTAGAGATCAGCGGTGACATCACTGAGAATACAGCCTATCCATCACTAGAGATCAGCGGTGACATCACTGAGAATACAGCTTATCCATCACTATAGATCAGTGACATCACTGAGAATACAGCCTATCCATCACTAGAGATCAGTGACATCACTGAGAATACAGCCTATCCATCAGTAGAGATCAGCAGTGACATCACTGAGAATACAGCGTATCCAAAACTAGAGATCAGCGGTGACATCACTGAGAATACAGCTTATCCATCACTAGAGATCAGTGACATCACTGAGAATACAGCCTATCCATCACTAGAGATCAGCGGTGACATCACTGAGAATACAGCTTATCCATCACTATAGATCAGTGACATCACTGAGAATACAGCCTATCCATCACTAGAGATCAGCTGTGACATCACTGAGAATACAGCCTATCCATCACTAGAGATCAGCAGTGACATCACTGAGAATACAGCCTATCCATCACTAGAGATCAGTGACATCACTGAGAATACAGCCTATCCATCACTAGAGATCAGCGGTGACATCACTGAGAATACAGCCTATCCATCACTAGAGATCAGCGGTGACATCACTGAGAATACAGCCTATCCATCACTAGAGACCAATGACATTACTGAGAATACAGCCTATCCATCACTAGAGATCAGTGACATCACTGAGAATACAGCCTATCCAATCACTAGAGATCAATGACATTACTGAGAATACAGCCTATTCATCACTAGAGATCAGCAGTGACATCACTGAGAATACAGCCTATCCATCACTAGAGATCAGCGGTGACATCACTGAGAATACAGCCTATCCATCACTAGAGATCAGTGACATCACTGAGAATACAGCCTATCCATCACTAGAGATCAGTGACATCACTGAGAATACAGCCTATCCATCACTAGAGATCAGCGGTGACATCACTGAGAATACAGCCTATCCATCACTAGAGATCAGCGGTGACATCACTGAGAATACAGCCTATCCATCACTAGAGATCCGTGACATCACTGAGAATACAGCCTATCCATCACTAGAGATCAGCGGTGACATCACTGAGAATACAGCCTATCCATCACTAGAGATCAGTGACATCACTGAGAATACAGCCTATCCATCACTAGAGATCAGTGACATCACTGAGAATACAGCTTATCCATCACTAGAGATCAGTGACATCACTGAGAATACAGCCTATCCATCACTAGAGATCAGCGGTGACATCACTGAGAATACAGCCTATCCATCACTAGAGATCAGCGGTGACATCACTGAGAATACAGCCTATCCATCACTAGAGATCAGCGGTGACATCACTGAGAATACAGCCTATCCATCACTAGAGATCAGCGGTGACATCACTGAGAATACAGCTTATCCATCACTATAGATCAGTGACATCACTGAGAATACAGCCTATCCATCACTAGAGATCAGTGACATCACTGAGAATACAGCCTATCCATCAGTAGAGATCAGCAGTGACATCACTGAGAATACAGCGTATCCACCACTAGAGATCAGCGGTGACATCACTGAGAATACAGCTTATCCATCACTAGAGATCAGTGACATCACTGAGAATACAGCCTATCCATCAGTAGAGATCAGCGGTGACATCACTGAGAATACAGCTTATCCATCACTAGAGATCAGTCACATCACTGAGAATACAGCCTATCCATCACTAGAGATCAGCAGTCACATCACTGAGAATACAGCCTATCCATCACTAGAGATCAGCTGTGACATCACTGAGAATACAGCCTATCCATCACTAGAGATCAGCAGTGACATCACTGAGAATACAGCCTATCCATCACTAGAGATCAGTGACATCACTGAGAATACAGCCTATCCATCACTAGAGATCAGTGACATCACTGAGAATACAGCCTATCCATCACTAGAGATCCGTGACATCACTGAGAATACAGCCTATCCATCACTAGAGATCAGCGGTGACATCACTGAGAATACAGCCTATCCATCACTAGAGATCAGTGACATCACTGAGAATACAGCCTATCCATCACTAGAGATCAGTGACATCACTGAGAATACAGCCTATCCATCACTAGAGATCAGCTGTGACATCACTGAGAATACAGCCTATCCATCACTAGAGATCAGCAGTGACATCACTGAGAATACAGCCTATCCATCACTAGAGATCAGCAGTGACATCACTAAGAATACAGTCTATACATCACTAGAGATCAGCGGTGACATCACTAGAGATCAGGGGTGACATCACTGAGAATACAGCCTATCCATCACTAGAGATCAGCGGTGACATCACTGAGAATACAGCTTATCCATCACTATAGATCAGTGACATCACTGAGAATACAGCCTATCCATCACTAGAGATCAGCTGTGACATCACTGAGAATACAGCCTATCCATCACTAGAGATCAGCAGTGACATCACTGAGAATACAGCCTATCCATCACTAGAGATCAGTGACATCACTGAGAATACAGCCTATCCATCACTAGAGATCAGTGACATCACTGAGAATACAGCCTATCCATCACTAGAGATCAGTGACATCACTGAGAATACAGCCTATCCATTACTAGAGATCAGTGACATCACTGAGAATACAGCCTATCCATCACTAGAGATCAGTGGTGACATCACTGAGAATACAGCCTATCCATCACTAGAGATCAGCAGTGACATCACTAAGAATACAGCCTATACATCACTAGAGATCAGCGGTGACATCACTAGAGATCAGGGGTGACATCACTGAGAATACAGCCTATACATCACTAGAGATCAGCGGTGACATCACTAGAGATCAAGGGTGACATCACTAGGGGCAACAATGAAAAAATAACAAGCAGCAAATAGATAATACACAACATATATATATATATATGACTGCAGCTGTACAGTAGGTTTTCTAGCTGTGGATCACTTACATACAGGGATACGATGTACAGGACAACATGACCAGAAGTGTGTGGCCCCTGGGCGGCCATAACTAATGCTGCGTCCTCCCCCCTCTCCGGTAATTTATCCTCTGGAGACCATAGCACAGTACTGAGTACCCGGCACTAGAAGGATACTCCACTAATAATACCCCCGAGCGCATATTTACAGGCTCCCTGCTGACTAATACACACACAGGTAGCGGCAATTTAAGGTGCTTGCGTTACGCCAGGCCCCATGGCTGTAAATATGGTTGGCACTTTTATCTTCTCTTTACTTCTTCACCTCACGGTCAGTATTTCAGCTCCGGCTTTATTCCCCATCACATTTCCGTTTTTATTGTCATCCGGATCTTTTTATAGGACTGAAATTGCTGGGTGAGGTCACTCCGTCTCTTCCCGTACTCTGGGATCCCATCAGAACAGGGAAATTACTTGGGAATTTGCAAAGGTGATTTTAATGCGTCCTGTTCAGTGTTGTTGTGGCGGCTCGCAGCTTTCTGGCTAATATAATGGGAAAACGGCTACACCGCCAGATTAGGGGACTCCTGAATGCGTGTGTCCAGCAAAGCCAATGCACATTATAGTATATACACTACCGTTCAAAAGTTTGGGGTCACCCAAACAATTTAGTGTTTTCCATGAAGTCCCACTTCTTCACCACCATACGTTGTGAAATGAATAGAAAATAGAGCCAAGACATTGACAAGGTTAGAAATAAGGATTTGTATGTGAAATAACATTGTTCTTCCATCACACTTTGCTTCCGTCCCAGAATCTTCCTTTTGCAGCAATTCCAGCATTGCACACCTTTGGCATTCTAGCTATTAATCTGTTGGGGTAAGCTGGAGAAATTGCCCCCCACGCTTCTAGAAGCAGCTCCCACAAGTTGGATTGGTTGGATGGGCACTTCTGGCGTACCATACGGCCCAGCTGCTCCCACAATGGGGTGGTGATCTGGTGACTGCGCTGGCCACTCCATTACCTATGATAGAATACCAGCTGCCGCTTCTGCTGGAAATAGTTCTTGCACAATTTGGAGGTGTTTAGGGTCATTGTCCTATTGTAGGATGAAATTGGCTCCAACCAAGCGCTGCCCACTGGGTATGGCATGGCGGTGCAGAGTGATAGCCTTCCTTATTCACAATCCCTTTTACCCTGTACAAATCTCCCACCTTACCAGCACCAACCCCAGACCATCACATGACCTCCACCATGTATAACAGATGGCGTCAGGCATTCTTCCAGCATCTTCTCATTTCTTCTGCATCTCACAAACCTTCTTCTTTGTGATCCAAACACCTCAAACTTGGATTCATCCGTCCACAACACTTTTTTTCCAGTCTTCCTCTGTCCAATGTCTGTGTTCTTTTGCCCATCTTAATCTTTTTCTTTTATTGGCCAGTCTCAGATATGGCTTTTTCTTTGCCACTCTGCCCTGAAGCCCAAAATCCGGCAGCTTACCACAACCTATTCCTGTAAAACCTGCCAGACACACATCTTGGGCTTCTCACTTTCACACATCACTTCTTCTCTCCCATCTTCAACCATGGTGCCCTTAAAGGGGAACTTTACATTTTCATTCAAATCAATTGGTATTCAAAAGATTACTGGAAGACTGGAGATTTTTAAATAGAAGTAAATTCAAATCGGTATAACTTTTTAAACCAGTTGATTTGAAAGTAAACTTATTTTGCCCGAGTACCCCTTTAATGGAAATGTTGAAGGGGCATTTCTAGCAAAACTCCTGGCAGTGATGGGGCATGGCTCTCCTCTCCATCATAGTGTCTCAACTGGTTCTGCATCCTCAGAGCTTCAGTTCAGGTGATCTCATTAGGGGCAATTTATGGGCTAAACCCATAGCTTACGCCGTTTACCGTGCGAGATCAGGAACGTAATTAATTAATAGTTTGGGCAATTACGGACGTGGCGATAGCAAACATGTTTATTTATTTATTTTTATTTATAACATGGGAAAAGGGGGGTGATTCAGACTTTTATTAGGGGAGGGGGCTTTTGATTGAAAACACTTATACTAGAAGCCACCCTGGGGTTAGGGTTATTCCCCCCCCTGGGGCTAGGGTTATTCCCCCCCCTGGGGTTAGGGTTATTCCCCCCCTGGGGTTAGGGTTATTCCCCCCCTGGGGTTAGGGTTATTCCCCCCCCCTGGGGTTAGGGTTATCCCCCCCCTGGGGTTAGGGTTATTCCCCCCCCTGGGGTTAGGGTTAGTCCCCCCCTGGGGTTAGGGTTATCCCCCCCTGGGGTTAGGGTTATTCCCCCCCCTGGGGTTAGGGTTATTCCCCCCCCCCCGGGGTTAGGGTTATTCCCCCCCCCTGGGGTTAGGGTTTTTTCCCCTGGGGTTAGGGTTTTTTCCCCTGGGGTTAGGGTTATTTCCCCTGGGGTTAGGGTTATTCCCCCGGGGTTAGGGTTATTCCCCCTGGGGTTAGGGTTACTTTTCCTGGGGTTGTGGTTATTCCCCCTGGGGTTAGGATTGTTCCCCCCTGGGGTTAGAATTGTTCCCCCCTGGGGTTAGGGTTATCCCCCCCCCTGGGGTTAGGGTTATTCCCCCCCCCCTGGAGTTAGGGTTTTTTCCCCTGGGGTTAGGGTTTTTTCCCCTGGGGTTAGGGTTATTCCCCCGGGGTTAGGGTTATTCCCCCTGGGGTTAGGGTTATTTTTCCTGGGGTTGGGGTTATTCCCCCTGGGGTTAGGATTGTTCCCCCCTGGGGTTAGGATTGTTCCCCCCTGGGGTTAGGGTTATTCCCCCCCCTGGGGTTAGGGTTATTCCCCCCCCCCTGGGGTTAGGGTTATTCCCCCCCCTGGGGTTAGGGTTATTCCCCCCCCCTGGGGTTAGGGTTATTCCCCCCCCTGGGGTTAGGGTTATTCCCCCCCCCTAGGGTTAGGGTTATTCCCCCCCCCCGGGGTTTGGGTTATTCCCCCCCCTGGGGTTAGGGTTATTCCCCTTCCCCCTGGGGTTAGGGTTATCACCCCCCCCCCCCCGGGGTTAGGGTTATTCCCCCCCTGGGGTTAGGGTTTTTTCCCCTGGGGTTAGGGTTATTCCCCCCGGGGTTACAGTTATTCCACCTGGGGTTAGCGTTATTTTTCCTGGGGTTGGGGTTATTCCCCCCCTGGGGTTAGGGTTATTTCCCCCTGGGGTTAGGGTTATTCCCCCCTGGGGTTAGGGTTATTCCCCCTGGGGGACTTCTATTATAAGCACACTGATCTCTCATTGAGATCTATGCTGTATAGATATGCAGCATAGATCAATGAGATCGGCACTCACTTGCTTTCGGCTGCTTCAGGGGGGGGGGGGCGATCTCCGACACTAGACACCAGGGAACGACTGCATACGGTAATCGGATGCAGCTGTCAACTTTGACAGCTGCATCTGATTACCTGATAAGCGGGCACGGCGATTGGACCGTGCGCACTAATAGCCGCGGTCCCAGGTTACATGCGGCACCCGGGATCGCGGCAGTTCAGAGCGGGGTCGCCGCATGGCCCCATTCTGAATGCCCTTACCGACAACAGGGCATAAATATACGCCCTTTGTCGTTAAGGGGTTAAAGGGGTTGTCCTGCGATCGGCGTATATAAAACAATAAAAATGTTATCTTTACCCCTCTGCACTGCCCGGGTGTTGCTGGTGTCCGCCACTGACTGCAGAGCCTCCACCTCCAAGATGAATGTGTCTCAGGAGCGACAGCCTGTTCAGCTAATCAGTGGCGTAGGACTGTCCCGCCTCAGTCAGTGATTGGAGTGATTGGGGGACAGGAGGGACACTGGAGGAGGACACCAAGGCAGAGCGGAGAGGTAGGGATAATAACGTTTATTGGTTTATATGCACCGGCAGCAATTTATTGATCGCCGGACAACCCCTTTAAGACTCCGCCGAGCTCGAGGTCCTGCAGATGGGACCAGGAATTGTATATAGTCACAGATTTTCTGCAGGTTATTGTATTCAGATTTCAGCGCAGAGGAAGCAAAGAACTTGCAGATCGCGGCAGCCATGACCTGGCGAAATGATTTTTGTGCACGTTTTATAAGCACAACTCAATACGTTTCTGTGACATAGGAAAAGGAATGCGAGCAATGTTCTCCTTCCTGATGGAGTCTTACGTCAATTCATGGTCTGCCCATGGTAATATGCTGGGCACGGCCACAACTAAACGCGAGTTCAAGGAGAGTTTAGGAGGCAGCCGGGCTGAATGTGCGATGGCAGCAGGAAAACAACCACAATCTATCTGTAAAATAACACCGGGAGAGTATAATAATACCGCAGCGCAAAGGAGAGCCTCTCATTGTAAAACTCGCTGCAATAAGGGACGCTCAGCGCTGAAGACAACGATTTACTGTTTCCCTTTAAAAGTGAATGCGGGATTGTTGGAAGGCACAAAATCCATTAGAGATTGCCGGGGATACATAAGTGCTGTGTAGGCGTACACCCACACACCATAGGGGCACAATACACAGGGGACTGACACAGGTCAGTCCTCCTCTATGGAAGGCATGGAGGTGGCTATTAGAGCCTTCCTCTGACCTCTCCTGCCTTTTACCTCCCTGTTTTGTTTCATTTTATCTTCTGGCTTTCTTGCCCAAGTCCTTGTCATGTCTGCTCCACTAAGATGGTCACATCGTTGTCTCTGTATAGCTGCAGCCACCATCAACTATGGCCAGGGCCGGCCTTAGGGTAGACAACACCCTTCTCCTATGTCACTATCCTTACCTACCAACCCTTCTCCTGTCACTATCCTTACCCACCAACCCTTCTCCTATGTCACTATCCTTACCTACCAACCCTTCTCCTATGTCACTATCCTTACCTACCAACCCTTCTCCTATATCACTATCCTTACCTACCAACCCTTCTCCTATGTCCCTATCCTTACCTACCAACCCTTCTCCTATGTCACTATCCTTACCTACCATCCCTTCTTATATGTCACTATCCTTACCTACCAACCCTTCTCCTATGTCACTATCCTTACCTACCAAACCTTCTCCTATGTCACTATCCTTACCTACCAACCCTTCTCCTATGTCACTATCCTTACCTACCAAACCTTCTCCTATGTCACTATCCTTACCTATCAACCCTTCTTATATGTCACTATCCTTACCTACCAACCCTTCTCCTATGTCACTATCCTTACCTACCAAACCTTTCCTATGTCACTATCCTTACCTACCAACCCTTCTTATATGTCACTATCCTTACCTACCAACCCTTCTCCTATGTCACTTACAAACATATTAAAAAGAATAGGACCCAGAACAGACCCTTGTGGCCACCACTTGTAACCAGTCTCTGCTCGGAATATTCACCATTACCAACAACCCTCTGATATCTCTCCTTCAGCCAACCACAAATCCACTGAGCTATCCAGGGATTAAGTCCAATTTTTCCAACTTCTCTATCAGCTCTTTATGGGGAACTGTATCTGCGGCTTTGCTGAAGTCCAGATAGGCGATATCCACAGCAGCACCTTCATCCAACACTTTTGTGGCATAATCAAAGAAATCAATGAGATTAGTCTGACATGATCGGCCCTCAGTAAAGCCATGCTGGTTTGGATCCATCAAATTGTTGATTCTTAGATGATCCATTATCTTCTTTTTTAGAAGAGTTTCCATCATTTTCACTACTACAGATGTCAGGCTCACTGGCCTGTAGTTACTGGGCTCTTCTCTATTCCCCTTCTTGTGGATTGGTATAACATTGTCTGTTCTCCAATCATCGGGGACATCTCCTGTTAGCAGGGATTGGTTATACAGATCTGTCAGGGGGGAAGCAATCACAGATCTGAGTTCTTTAAGAACCCTGGGATGGATCCCATCTGGACCCATCGCCTTATTCAGCTTTAAACGGGCAAGTTCCTCTGCAACTTCAGTCTCTGAAAATACTGGAGCTGAACCCATATAGCTGGAGGCAATGCTGTGTCCAACCATCCTGTGATTGTGAAGGCTTCTCCTTCTGAAAACACTGAGCAGAAGTAACTATTCAAATAGTCAGCGACCGCCTTATCTCCATCAATAAACGTATTTTCCCCATTACTTATTTTAGTAATGCTGCAGCCATTCTTCTTCTTCCTGTCACTTATATATCTGAAGAAGGTTTTATTCCCCGCAGTAACAGATTTTGCCATTTCTTCTTCTTTTGAGGCTTTAGCAGCATTTATAATCTGCTTTGCCTCCTTCTGTATACTTTTATACGTCTCTCTGTCAGCTACACCCCCAGGCTCTGTATACCTCCTATAGGATATGTCTCCTTCTGTATACTTTTATACGTCTCTCTGTCAGCTTCATTCCCAGTCTCCTTATACTTCCTATAGGATGATATGCCTCCTTCTGCATACTTTTATACGTCTCTCTGTCAGCTTCATTCCCAGTCTCCTTATACTTCCTATACGCTGCCTTTTTTCCTTTTACAATGGCCTTAACCTCTCTAGTAAACCATAATGGATTCTTCTTCCTTTTACTTTTGCTAACTTCTCGTACATGTAGTCTAGTTGCTTTTAATATGGCATTTTTTAATTCTGCCCACTGAGTGCTCGCTCCCGATGTTTTATCCCACCCTCTTAATTCTTTATCTAAATACTCCCCCATTTTATTAAAATCTGTCTTCTTAAAATCCAACACTCTTGTTGTAGTATGGGATTGGACGCAGTCAGTTTGTATGTCGAACCATAAACACTGGTGGTCACTGGAACCTAAATTTTCTTCCACTCTAACTTCTAAAAAGATTGGTTAGAAGTAGAAAGCACCTCCTATTGGTCAATAAAAGCACATGGTACACATAAAACAGTAACCCATTACCTTCTTCAGCTGTGCAATACATAGGAATCCAAAATACTGACATCTAGTGGTAAAACTTTAAAAATACCCTTAACACTACTTAACCTGAAGAAAGAAGCTTTTGCGACAGGTGCAAAAGAGAGACAAAAACACCCGTGGTGGGATACCACAGTCACACATAGCAAAGGCTGGCCCTGACTATGACTACCATAGACCTCCATAGCTGTCCACTACAAAAAAGCCTGAAAACATAGGGACCCATGACCTATTCACCAAAGTATAGCCCAATATCAGCCTGAAAACATAGGGACCCAGGAGCTATCCACCATACACAAGCTCAATATCAGCCTAAAAACATAGGGACCCAGGAGCTATTCATTATAGCTGAGCCTGAAAACATAAAGAGCCATGAGCTATCCATTATAGCTGAGCCTGAAAACATTGGAACCTAGGAGCTATCCATTATAGCTCAGCCTGAAAACATAGGGAGCCAGGAGCTATCCATTATAGCTGAGCCTGAAAACATAGGAAGCCAGAAGCTATCCACCATACCCAAGCCCAATATCAGCCTAAAAACATAGGGACCCAGGAGCTATCCATTATAGCTGAGCCTGAAAACATAGGGAGCCAAGAGCTATTCATTATAGCTGAGCCTGAAAACATAGGGAGCCAGGAGCTATCCATTATAGCTGAGCCTGAAAACATAGGGAGCCAGGAGCTATTCATTATAGCTGAGCCTGAAAACATAGGGAGCCAGGAGCTATCCATTATAGCTGAGCCTGAAAACATTGGAACCTTGGAGCTATCCATTATAGCTCAGCCTGAAAACATAGGGAGCCAGGAGCTATCCATTATAGCTGAGCCTGAAAACATAGGGACCCAGGAGCTATTCATTATAGCTGAGCCTGAAAACATAGGGAGCCAGGAGCTATCCATTATAGCTGAGCCTGAAAACATTGGAACCTTGGAGCTATCCATTATAGCTGAGCCTGAAAACATAGGGACCCAGGAGCTATCCATTATAGCTGAGCCTGAAAACATAGGGACCCAGGAGCTATTCATTATAGCTGAGCCTGAAAACATAGGGAGCCAGGAGCTATCCATTATAGCTGAGCCTGAAAACATTGGAACCTTGGAGCTATCCATTATAGCTGAGCCTGAAAACATAGGGACCCAGGAGCTATCCATTATAGCTGAGCCTGAAAACATAGGGACCCAGGAGCTATTCACCATAGCATAGCCCAATATCAGCCTAAAAACATAGAGAGCCATGAGCTATCCATTATAGCTGAGCCTAAAAACATAGGGAGCCAGGAGCTATCCATTATAGCTGAGCCTGAAAACATATGGAGCCAGGAGCTATCCATTATAGCTGAGCCTAAAAACATAGGGACCCAGGAGCTATTCACCATAGCATAGCCCAATATCAGCCTAAAAACATAGGGAGCCATGAGCTATCCATTATAGCTGAGCCTAAAAACATAGGGAGCCAGGAGCTATCCATTATAGCTGAGCCTGAAAACATAGGGACCCAGGAGCTATCCACCTAGCTAGCCTAGCCCTAAGGGCCCAATTATACGCTACAATTATCGTGCAAAAAAATTTTTATCGCTCAAATTTAAAAGATAATCGTTCTGTGTAATGGCAGGCAACGATCGGAAAATCGTTAGTATGTCGTTGATCGTTGATTTAGATGTGAACCTAAAATTATTGTTAATCGTTCGTGGGATTTCCACATTCGTTCGCTCAATTTCCGCATTTTTTCACTAATCGTTCAGTGTAATTGCACATTGTCCATTGTTTTGCTGGGATCAGAAGGAATAAATGATCATAGTAACAATCGCAATAATGATTGTAACTAACGACCATCGTTCTGTGTAATTTGGTGAACAATTTCAGGTTAACGATAAACGATCTCGTTTGCAATCCTTTATCGTTAATCGTTAAAAATCGCACCTTGTAATAGGACCCTAAGAGGCCATAGGTCAGGAGATGCCACAGTTAAGAAGATGCCATGGGTCAGGAGAGGGCAATGATTAGGAGAGGCAACAGGTGAGGAGAGGCCACGGGTCAGAAGAGACCACAGATCAGGAGAGGCCACAGGTGAGGAGAGACCACAGGTCAAAAGAGGTCAACGGTGAAGGGATGCCTTAGGTAGGAAGATGCACAGGTCAGGAGAGACCATAGATCAGGAGAGGCTACAGCTGAGGAGATGCTATGGATCAGGAGAGGCCACATAAAAGAAGAGGCCACAGGTCCGAAGAGGCTACAGGTCAGTAGAGGCCACAGATAAGGAAAACCCATATATAAGAGGAGGCCACAGGTTAGGTTTTGTTAGCTTTTGTATAAGTTCAGCCTGGAATGTCACTTTAAAGAATAACAAGGGAAGAAAAGAATGTCCACGCACACAGCTCCACGGGACCGAATTCTTTGGTGACCCTGAATAGAGGGAAATGAATGGGAATGAGTCAGTCTGATGCTTATCCATCTAACTATGTTATTCCAATCATCTCTGCTGAGACAGAAGAGGGAAACTACAGAGCGGTGGAGCACTGGGGAGATGGTGTCAGCAGATGCAGAATGCTTACCTTGTGCCTGCTCTTGTTACAGGCTCCGTGTCTCTGACTCAGCAGACTGGGGTTAAATTGCTGAGTATGTGGCATGGTTTCAAGCCTCTGAGTGCTGCCTATTATCACGCTGCGTCTCCAAGCCCCAGAGGGTGTACGCCATTGTGGGACTCAACAACAATACCAAAGTCACAAAGATTTCACTGTGTTAACTTTTAATGGTTCCTATAAAATTTCAGCGACAAATGATAAACACTAGCAGAAAAGTTTCCCATACAATGTACAAAAAAGTGCAAATTTATCAACTTGTATATATATAACTTATATATATAACTACTATTATACTGCTCCTATATACAGAAATATAACTACTATAATACTGCTCCTATATACAGGAATATAACTACTATAATACTGCCCCCTATAAACAGGAATATAACTACTATAATACTGCTCCTATATACAGGAATATAACTACTATAATACTTCCCCCTATATACAGGAATATAACTACTATAATACTGCTCCTATATACAGGAATATAACTACTATAATACTGCTCCTATATACAGGGATATAACTACTATTATACTGCTCCTATATACAGAAATATAACTACTATAATACTGCTCCTATATACAGGAATATACTACTATAATACTGCCCCCTATAAACAGGAATATAACTACTATAATACTGGCTCCGATATACAGAAATATAACTACTATAATACTGCTCCTATATACAGGAATATAACTACTATAATACTGCTCCTATATACAGGGGTATAACTACTATAATACTGCCCCTATATACAGGAATATAACTACTATAATACTGCTCCTATATACAGGGATATAACTACTATATAGTAATGGTTGGCGGTGACGTGTCTCCCTTACAGGGTTGTGGTTGTCCTGATCACCTGGTTGGGTGCTGTCCGTGGATGGTGGTCGGGCAGGCTGTCTGTATACTTGTTACAGAGCGTCTCCTCTCATTGTTCCGGATTCCTCCATCTGCATGTGTAACCTGTCTGCAGCATCAGAGCGGTGATAATGAACGCGCCGCTCCCTCGGGGACAAGTACTTTAATAGGAAGTGAAAGGTCAACAGGAGAGAGAAACAAATGAAATAGCTCGGAATCAATGGAATATCTTAACTTAATACACAGCGGGATAATCAGAAACCCATTAGCGACCATCTCTTCATTAAATGGGCGTTTCTTCCGCTCGGTAATGCCTTGGTAAACACGCCGGCTCCGTCCCAGCGTTAACCGTGTAGTAGCCGGCCTGGCGGGATGAGTGACATTGAGACGGCTGCTGTGAGGCGGCTGCCCTTGCGCTCTGGCGCTGTCCTTCGTGTTTTCTGTAGGTCTCACCGTGCCTCCGCTCGTTCGCCTGCTGCGCTGCCGCTGATCGCCGCCGTTTCTCCCTCTTCGGATTCGGCTCGGGTAATTAGTATGGACAGGGCCGTATTTGCCACTAGGCACCCATGGTCTGGTCCCTAGGGTGGCGCCCTGCAGGGGTCGGCACCCGCAGGACACATTTTTTAAAATTAATTTAAAAAGAAAATCTTAACCCCCTCCGCCACTGACGTCCGTTCCCGGGGGGGGGGGGGGGGGGTCGGGTAGGGGGATTGGCAGCTTCGGGTGCTGGCGTAGGTTTCCGGCACAGATAGCCATCACGCAGGCCGGAAGCTGCAGCCCCGCAGTGCCCGAACTCCTCTTCTCATCGGCGCCAGCGCAATGACGTCACAAGCAGAGGAGGAGTTCTGCACTGCCGGGCTGCGGCTGTGACCTTCCGGCACAGATAGCCGTCACACTGGCCGGAAGCTCCTGCCGACCCTGCATTGGGGGGGACCTGCTCAGCCTGCCTCTGTCCCTGCTGCCCTTGTGTTTCCCCTGCTCCATGGCTGCACCCCCTGCCCACCGGATGCTCCCCCTGTCCCCTGACCGCTCCCTTTCTACCCCCCCCCCACCACCAGCTGCTCCTGCTTCTCTATCTGCCCCCATATGCTGACCCCCATCTGCCCCCCCCATGTGCCCCCATCTGCTCTTCCTGCCTGTCACCTCAGCTGCCCCCCATCTTCTCCTCCTGCTCCCCAGCTGCTCCCCCTATCGCCTCAGCTTCTCACCATTCCCCAGCTTCTCCCCCTCCCCCTGTCGCCCCAGCTGCTCCCCCTACCCCCCAGCTTCTCCCCCTCCCCCTGTCGCCCAGCTGCTCCCCCTGTCACCCCAGCTGTTCCTGCTCCCCCTGCCACCCCCAGCTGTCTCTCTTCCCCAGTCACCCCCAGCGGTTCCCCTGCCCCCAAGTTTCTCCCCTCCCCCTGTCACCCCAGCTGTTCTCCCCGCCACCCCCAGCTGCCTCCCTTCCTCAGTCACCCCCAGCTGCCTCCCTTCCCCAGTCACCCCCAGTTGCCCCTCTGCAGACTAGTTGTGGTCGGAGAAGTCTTCATGATGCTGCGCCAGATGGAGAAGAAAGCAAAAAGTGAGCGACGACAAATCAGAGAAGACGTCACCTGTGAGTCGTTAGTAACTGCACTGTAATCACTTCTATAGTGTGCCGAGCCTGCGTACCGTTGGGGTCTCAATGGGTCAGTGTATTGTTTGCGGTAGTGTACTGACACAGCCCCGGGGTCACTACAGTACACTAGCGCAAACTTTTAAACTAGAACCCAACTACAACAACTGCAGGCACTACAACTCCCAGCATTTCCTGAGGGCTGTAGACTGTCAGTACATGCTGGGAGTTGTAGTGCCTGCAGCTGTTTTAGTTGGGTCCTATACACTGGATGCTTTGTGGGAGATCAGAATTCATAGATCTGTGGGGGCTCAGTGCAGGGAAGTGACCCCAGAACATCACTAATAGGGGATAGAACAAAAACATCTCCCCCTATCCCTATTAGTAATGTTCTGGGGTCACTTCCATGCACTGAGCCCCCACAGATCTCTGTATTCTGATCTCACAAAGCACTACAGGCACTACAACTCCCAGCATTTACTGACAGTCTGCAGCCCTCAGGATATGCTGGGAGTTGTAGTACAGTGCAGACAGATGTATTGCTGGACCTTCAGGGCTGATGGTTGTCACCCACAGATTGCAGCCACCAGGAGCCTCTGCACACAGTGATTTATTACAGGGTTGTCCTCTCAGAGACTACAACTCCCAGCATACCCTGAGAGCTGTATAAATGTAGGGATTTGTCACAGATACAGATGAATCCAGGAAAGGAGCGGGTCAGCATGTCGTGTCTCACTGGTTCTATAACTGGACAGAAGCGGTCCCCAAACTAAGACATCCCCGGCCTCCTTCACGTCTGTTTGATGAGAAGAGCGAGAATCAAGCAGAGTGCCCCAGCACCCAGCACTCCTGAAAGTCGGGGGGTGCCGTTCAGTAGTACCAGGTACTGGGTGCTGGGGTGCCAGCCTGCCAGGGTATACACCATGCATGTAACCTGCCAGTGCCAAGTGGGGGGTGGGGTGCCGGGACGCTAGGGCTACGGGGGTGGGGGGGGGGCTTGTTGGGCGCCTCAGCATGCAAAGTGCCTAGGGCAGCATGAACTCTAAATACAGGCCTGAGTATGGGCACCGGCTGGAGGTTGCGGCTGAGCCAGTTTACTCGATTTTGGTTTAATAGAGAGCGCTTCTCCAGATGAGGCCGATAACGCAACGTCCATCTATATCTAGCCATGAACATGAGCTGCAGCAACATGAGCTGTAACAACCCTGGTGGGCACAGCAGTTTACCGTGACCAACAAGACCCCTGAGATGATAAACCAGCGGCTGGGCACCCCCCTAGCCTGTATACAATTAGGAGTCTTCTTATTAACCCTTAGTGGAGCGGCATGGAGAGCAGAGGTGTGTCAGGCATCACATGGAAACAGATAGCAGGCGGGATTCCGAGAAGATTATCCGCCTGTTTTCCTTGGTGTGAACAGGCTCCTAACCTTGTAGGCCCGGGTGGTTACTCTTCTGCTATTTTCTGTAAGATTATTTTAGTTAGAATTTTTTTTTACCTCCAGCTCTTCCTCGTGTCTGTAGTTGTCGGTAATTTACAGTTGTTTATATAGTTTTATGCAATCGGCATTTTGGTAAAGAAAACGACATAGTTACATGAGCTCTTAGGGCGGTATTATGTGTCTCATATCCTCATCAGTTTATGTGTCACAGGTTACTGGAGGGGAATCATGTCTGTGTGTAAAAAGTGGGAAGGAGACTGACTCCTCCTTCCCAACATCACATAGCTATGACATTATCACCACACAGCCATGACATCATCACCACACAGCCATGACATCATCACCACACAGCTATGACATTATCACCACACAGCCATGACATCATCACCACACAGCCATGACATCATCACCACACAGCTATGACATTGTCACCACACAGCCATGACATCATCACCACACCGCCATGACATCATCACCACACAGCCATGACATCATCACCACACAGCCATGACATTGTCACCACACAGCCATGACATCATCACCACACAGCCATGACATCATCACCACACAGCCATGACATTGTCTCCACACAGCCATGACATCATCACCACATAGCCATGACATCATCACCACATAACTATGACATCATCACCACACAGCCATGACATCATCACCACACAGCCATGACATCATCACCACACAGCCATGACAACATCACCACACAGCCATGACATCATCACCACACCGCCATGACATCATCACCACACATCCATGACATCATGATATACATCTGATATGAATGTATTGTGGGACAGGACTCCGTCAGCAACGTCCGTGGGGAAATATGAGGACCATGACGTCAGCCTGTTAGGTCCTTATAATGACTTTTCTGGTGTTTTCTGCAAACATTTATCATCATGATTTTGTGTATTTTTCTTATGTCACAATTTTCATATAAACTTGTGGGGTTTTTTTTCTCCATAGGAATTGCGCACAGCCTAATAGGCCATGGTTATGTAACCGTATAACGTCATGCAGACTAGGGTAACTGTGTGCAGTACAGAGAGGATGATGAAGCCGCACTTATGTATCAACCAACCAAGAGGTCAAGTGCTGCCGTCCCACAGTATAATCTACTGATAGAAGCTGCTAATCCCTGCAATTTACTCCAGAGCTGCGCTCACAATCATTATAGGAAACAGACCACAAGATTGTGTGTGCAGAGAGGACAGCAGAACTGGGCTTCACCCATAGCAGGCGCCATTCCCAGGTCATCCCAATGGCTCCCAGTAATCTCAAGGACTGACAACAGGACTAAATCTATACCAACCAGTCAGAAGGACAATTATATCAAAGCATCAATGCAAACAGGGTACAGAAGATAAGACTAGGAACTCATTAGATGACAGAAGCCAAATAATGCTGGGAATAGATGAATGAAGGACAGGAACAGGCTACAAAACCTGACCCTAATAATTCCAGGATCTTTCCCTAGAACTGTCCCTGAACACTGACCCTAATATTCCCAAAACCTTAGATCTGTCCCTGAACACTGACCAAAACTATCCTTGAATCCTTTCCTAGATCTGTCCCTGAAAACTGACCAAAACTATCCCTGTCTCCTTCCCTAGATCTGTCCCTGAACACTGACTAAAACTATCCCTGTCTCCTTCCCTAGATCTGTCCCTGAAAACTGACCAAAACTATCTCTGAGTCTTCCTTTGATCTGTCCCTGAGCACTGACCAAAACTATCCATGAATCCTTTTACTAGATCTGTCCCTGAACACTGACCAAAACTATCCCTGTCTCCTTCCCTAGATCTGTCTCTGAACACTGACCATAACTATCCCTGAAACCTTCCCTAGACCAGTCCCTGAACACTGACCATAACTATCCCTGAAACCTTCCCTAGACCAGTCCCTGAACACTGTCCATAACTACTCTAGAATCCTTCTCTAAACCAGTCCCTGAACACTGACCATAACTATGCCTGACTCCTTCCCTAGATCTGTTCCTGAACACTGACTATAACAATCCCTGAATCCTTCCTTAGCTCTATCCCTGAACACTGACCATAACTATTCCTGACTCCTTCCCTACTCTGTCCCTGAACACTGACCCTAATATTCCCAAAATTTTCTTAGAACAGTCCCTGAACACTGACCATAACTATCCCTGATTCTTCCCTAGATCTGTCCCTGAACAATGACCATAACTATTTCTGACTCATTCCCTAGATTTGTCCCTAAACACTGACCCTAATATTTTCCAAACCTTTCTTAGACCAGTCCCTGAACACTGACCATAACTATGCCTGACTCCTTCCCTAGATCTGTTCCTGAACACTGACTATAACAATCCCTGAATCCTTCCTTAGCTCTATCCCTGAACACTGACCATAACTATCCCTGACTCCTTCCCTACTCTGTCCCTGAACACTGACCCTAATATTCCCAAAATTTTCTTAGAACAGTCCCTGAACACTGACCATAACTATCCCTGATTCTTCCCTAGATCTGTCCCTGAACAATGACCATAACTATTTCTGACTCATTCCCTAGATTTGTCCCTAAACACTGACCCTAATATTTTCCAAACCTTTCTTAGACCAGTCCCAGAACACTGACCATAGCTATTCCTGACTAACTATATCTGACTAGTCCTGTGTTTTGAGACTCTTCAATGAGGCTCCACGGGCTCTTCTTTTGCATATTCATGTTTCCCAGGGGGCAATGCACCTAGGACTTCACTGCATTGAGCGCTTTCACTAGCAGCCAGCAGTGTTGTCGTCTGGCTGGTCTCCCTGAGTTCAGCAGTCTGTTTCTCTTATTGCTCCCACCTAGCCAGAATCCTGCTCCACACTGATGAGGGGCAACACCCTGAAACAGCTGTATGTGGATGGTTACCTAGCCTTGGTTTATCCCTTGTCATTACATTGACTTATAGGGCCACTTAATATGGTGGTTTCCTAACAGGAGCTGCCCCTTGGCTGGGTCCTTCCCAGAGGGATGTCTGACTAGTCCTGTGTTTTGAGACTCTTCAATGAGGCTCCACGGGCTCCTCTTTTGAATCCTTTCCTAGATCTGTCCCTGAACACTGACCATAACTGTCCCTGACATCTTCCTTATATCTGTCCCTGAACACTGACCAAAACTATCCCTGACTCCTTCCCTAGATCTTTCCCTCAACACTGACAATAACTATCACTGAATCCTTCCCTAGATCTGTCCCTGCGCTGATGCATCATGGGAGTGAGAGCAGACTGATGGGGAGTGCAGTCAGGGTGCTGATCAGAGGTCACATGACTCAGATACAGTAATGAGATGTATGGATGCAGCAGAGTTGGGATGAGACAGATGACACTGCAGATATAGTGATGGTCTGTATTATATCAGGGGGGAAAAGCTGCTCCATCTCCTATGATACGCGGGGGAGGGTAGATGTTATCCTACATTCAATAACAGTACAAGTCCCCAGTGCAGAGATGCTCAATATGGAGATGCAGGAAAGCGTATTCTCAGGTGCTGCAAAATAGTAACTGTAAGGCCCCGTTCCCACTGAGCAAAACTAGCGGAATTGTCCACCGCGGAATGCCGTTAGCCTACCGCTCATAATGGGAGTCTATGGGAGGCGCGCGCTCCTGCTCTGTCCGCACTGAACATGTTCATTCCAGTGGGAACGGGGCCTAACTCTGGAGTGTAAAACATGCTGTAATTATGGATCAAAACACGGTACATGAAATATTATATGTGAACAGTGACCTCATCAGCAGAATAGTGAGTGCAGCTCTGGGGTATACGTAATACAGGATGTAACTCAGGATCAGTAATGTAATGTATGTACACAGTGACCCCACCAGCAGAATAGTGAGTGCAGCTCTGGAGTATAATACAGGATCAGTAATGTAATGTATGTACACAGTGACCTCACCAGCAGAATAGTGAGTGCAGCTCTGGAGTATAATACAGGATGTAACTCAGGATCAGTAATTTAATGTATGTACACAGTGACCCCACCAGCAGAATAGTGAGTACAGCTCTGGAGTATAATACTGGATGTAACTCAGGATCAGTAATGTAATGTATGTACACAGTGACCCCACCAGCAGAATAGTGAGTGCAGCTCTGGAGTATAATACTGGATGTAACTCAGGATCAGTAATGTAATGTATGTACACAGTGACCCCACCAGCAGAATAGTGAGCGCAGCTCTAGAGGATAATACAGGATGTAAATCAGGATCAGTACAGGATCAGTAATGTAATGTACACAATGACCCCACCAGCAGAATAGTGAGTGCAGCTCTGGAGTATAATACAGGATGGGATGAATACATAGTAAGTCAGGTCATGTATGTACTCACTCTATATGTAGATGATGAAGTCAGGGTTGAAGTATTTGGTGACGTTTCTGTGCGGTCACAGGGTCACTACCCGTCACCGTCCTGAGGTTATACGGCAGTGTGATGCTTTGTGGCCCAGAGGTGGCAGACTTCCATCCTGACGTGTAATATTCCTTGCGGTAGAATGACACATCCATTGGATTCCGGACGCGGATGTCTCCTCCCGCTGCATCCTGGGACGTGGAGCGGTGGCAGACCCTCATTATATATGAACCCCTCTCAATTACATGGTAATACCTGTTAAAACGAGACATTTCTGTGGCGTGCGTGTGAATGGGCGATTCTTTACGGCTCATCTGCTGGAACAAATTCTACTTTATAACGCCGCACGGAGAAGTTATTACCTTATGGAAATAGATGTTGGGGGGAGTGATCCCGGCTGCCGGAGACTTCTCTGCCGCTGCTAATGATTTCTGCGCCAGGATTTGTTCTGCTCACCGTGTTTACCCGACACACAAGACGCCGCCGACGCGGATTAACGTTTCTTATAACATTACTTGTGATTTTTTTTAATTTACATGAGATTAAATGCATTTTGGGGACTTAGTGCAGCCGCCACTCCGCACAATCACTTATTTCATTTGTCAGAGATTAAACGCCTATTGGGAAATGATGCACCAGTGACCTTACTAGTATTCCGACATCTACTGACAGCAAAGCAGCTACAACCTGGATACATTGTATACTAATAGGCCTCCGCGTGTCATCACACTAACACACATGTATCCACACTGATCCCCAATCTAATTCTCCTCCTGTCCTCATCACACAGAGCGGAAGGAACAAACCCCCAGCGGCACAGTATATACCTGCCTGATCTACCTGTATATATACATATATGTACACTATATACCTGCCTGATCTACCTGTATATATACATATATGTACACTATATACCTGCCTGATCTACCTGTATATATACATATATGTACACTATATACCTGCCTGATCTACCTGTATATATATACATATATGTACACTATATACCTGCCTGATCTACCTGTATATATATACATATATGTACACTATATACCTGCCTGATCTACCTGTATATATACATATATGTACAGTATATACCTGCCTGATCTACCTGTATATATACATATATGTACAGTATATACCTGCCTGATCTACCTGTATATATACATATATGTACAGTATATACCTGCCTGATCTACCTGTATATATACATATATGTACACTATATACCTGCCTGATCTACCTGTATATATACATATATGTACAGTATATACCTGCCTGATCTACCTGTATATATACATATATGTACACTATATACCTGCCTGATCTACCTGTATATATACATATATGTACACTATATACCTGCCTGATCTACCTGTATATATACATATATGTACAGTATATACCTGCCTGATCTACCTGTATATATACATATATGTACAGTATATACCTGCCTGATCTACCTGTATATATACATATATGTACAGTATATACCTGTCTGATCTACCTGTATATATACATATATGTACAGTATATACCTGCCTGATCTACCTGTATATATAGTATGTACAGTATATACCTGCCTGATCTACCTGTATATATACATATATGTACACTATATACCTGCCTGATCTACCTGTATATATACATATATGTACACTATATACCTGCCTGATCTACCTGTATATATACATATATGTACAGTATATACCTGCCTGATCTACCTGTATATATACATATATGTACAGTATATACCTGCCTGATCTACCTGTATATATAGTATGTACAATATATACCTGCCTGATCTACCTGTATATATACATATATGTACACTATATACCTGCCTGATCTACCTCTATATATACATATATGTACACTATATACCTGCCTGATCTACCTGTATATATACATATATGTACACTATATACCTGCCTGATCTACCTGTATATATACATATATGTACACTATATACCTGCCTGATCTACCTGAATATATAGTATGTACAGTATATACCTGCCTGATCTACCTGTATATATACATATATGTACACTATATACCTGCCTGATCTACCTGTATATATACATATATGTACAGTATATACCTGCCTGATCTACCTGAATACATACATATATGTACAGTATATACCTGCCTGATCTACCTGTATATATAGTATGTACAGTATATACCTGCCTGATCTACCTGTATATATACATATATGTACAGTATATACCTGCCTGATCTACCTGTATATATACATATATGTACACTATATACCTGCCTGATCTACCTGTATATATACATATATGTACACTATATACCTGCCTGATCTACCTGTATATATACATATATGTACACTATATACCTGCCTGACCTACCTGTATATATACATATATGTACAGTATATACCTGCCTGATCTACCTGTATGTATACATATATGTACACTATATACCTGCCTGATCTACCTGTATATATACATATATGTACAGTATATACCTGCCTGATCTACCTGTATATATACATATATGTACAGTATATACCTGCCTGATCTACCTGAATATATACATATATGTACAGTATATACCTGCCTGATCTACCTGTATATATAATATGTACAGTATATACCTGCCTAATCTACCTGTATATATAGTATGTACAGTATATACCTGCCTGATCTACCTGTATATACAGTATACATATATGTTAAAGTATATACCTGCAAGACTGGGGCACTGGCTGCCCATTATACAAGTCATACTCCTGTATTATAGTAGTTATATTCCTGTATATAGGGGGCAGTATTATAGTAGTTATATTCCTGTATATAGGAGCAGTATTATAGTAGTTATATTCCTGTATATAGGGAGCAGTATTATAGTAGTTATATTCCTGTATATAGGGAGCAGTATTATAGTAGTTATATTCCTGTATATAGGGAGCAGTATTATAGTAGTTATATTCCTGTATATAGGAGCAGTATTATAGTAGTATATTCCTGTATATAGGGGGCAGTATTATAGTAGTTATATTCCTGTATATAGGAGCAGTATTATAGTAGTTATATTCCTGTATATAGGAGCAGTATTATAGTAGTATATTCCTGTATATAGGGGGCAGTATTATAGTAGTTATATTGCTGTATATAGGAGCAGTATTATAGTAGTTATATTCCTGTATATGGGGGCAGTATTATAGTAGTTATATTCCTGTATATAGGAGCAGTATTATAGTAGTATATTCCTGTATATAGGAGCAGTATTATAGTAGTTATATTCCTGTATATAGGAGCAGTATTATAGTAGTTATATTCCTGTATATAGGAGCAGTATTATAGTAGTTATATTCCTATATATAGGAGCATTATTATAGTAGTTATATTCCTGTATACAGGAGCAGTATTATAGTAGTATATTCCTGTATATAGGAGCAGTATTATAGTAGTATATTCCTGTATATAGTAGCAGTATTATAGTAGTTATATTCCTGTATATAGGAGCAGTATTATAGTAGTTATATCCCTGTATATAGGAGCAGTATTATAGTAGTTATATTCCTGTATATAGGAGCAGTATTATAGTAGTTATATCCCTGTATATAGGAGCAGTATTATAGCAGGGCTCCAGACTAAAAAATTTACCTGGGAGCCATTGGCTCCTAACCTGAAAAATTTAGGCGCCAAATAGAATATTTGGTCGCCAACATTTTAAAACATGTAAAATTAATGTTATGTTACATGGGACTTACTGTGTGCAGAGGCCGCGGCAGCATCCTCCTCCTTTAGATCCTCTCTTTTCTTAGTTTGAAAACGTTCAACATGGAAACTTGCAACTTGACAACCATATACAGTCCACTAGAATGTGTGAGGGGGTCTACAAGTCAGGTTCTGAGTCAGTGTATATACATACAGACACTGAGGGAAGTGGTACTGTGCAGTGTATATACATACAGACACTGAGGGAAGTGATACTGTGCAGTGTATATACATACAGACACTGAGGGAAGTGGTACTGTGCAGTCTATACATACTGACACTGAGGGAAGTGGTACTGTGCAGTGTATATACATACTAAAACTGAGGGAAGTGGTACTGTGCAGTGTATATACATACAGACACTGAGGGAAGTGGTACTGTGCAGTGTATATACATACAGACACTGAGGGAAGTGATACTGTGCAGTGTATATACATACAGACATTGAGGGAAGTGGTACTGTGCAGTCTATACATACTGACACTGAGGGAAGTGGTACTGTGCAGTGTATATACATACTAACACTGAGGGAAGTGGTACTGTGCAGTGTATATACATACAGACACTGAGGGAAGTGGTACTGTGCAGTGTATATACATACAGACACTGAGGGAAGTGATACTGTGCAGTGTATATACATACAGACACTGAGGGAAGTGGTACTGTGCAGTCTATACATACTGACACTGAGGGAAGTGGTACTGTGCAGTGTATATACATACTAACACTGAGGGAAGTGGTACTGTGCAGTGTATATACATACAGACACTGAGGGAAGTGGTACTGTGCAGTGTATATACATACAGACACTGAGGGAAGTGGTACTGTGCAGTGTTTATACATACAGACACTGAGGGAAGTGGTACTGTGCAGTCTATATATACTGACACTGAGGGAAGTGGTACTGTGCAATCTATACATACTGACACTGAGGGAAGTGGTACTGTGCAGTGTATATACATACAGACACTGAGGGAAGTGGTACTGTGCAGTCTATACATACAGACACTGAGGGAAGTGGTACTGTGCAGTCTATACATACAGACACTGAGGGAAGTGGTACTGTGCAGTGTATATACATACAGACACTGAGGGAAGTGGTACTGTGCAGTGTATATACATACAGACACTGAGGGAAGTGGTACTGTGCAGTCTATACATACTGACACTGAGGGAAGTGGTACTGTGCAGTCTATACATACTGACACTAAGGGAAGTGGTACTGTGCAGTGTATATACATACAGACAGACACTGAGGGAAGTGGTACTGTGCAGTGTATACATACTGACACTGAGGGAAGTGGTACTGTGCAGTGTATATACATACACACAGACACTGAGGGAAGTGGTACTGTGCAGTGTATACATACACAGACACTGAGGGAAGTGGTACTGTGCAGTGTATATACAGACACTGAGGGAAGTGGTACTGTGCAGTGTATACATACACACACACTGAGGGAAGTGGTACTGTGCAGTGTATACATACAGACACTGAGGGAAGTGGTACTGTGCAGTGTATATACATACAGACACTGAGGGAAGTGGTACTGTGCAGTGTATATACATACAGACACTGAAGGAAGTGGTACTGTGCAGTCTATACATACTGACACTGAGGGAAGTGGTACTGTGCAGTGTATATACATACTAACACTGAGGGAAGTGGTACTGTGCAGTGTATATACATACAGACACTGAGGGAAGTGGTACTGTGCAGTGTATATACATACAGACACTGAGGGAAGTGGTACTGTGCAGTGTATATACACACACACACATTGAGGGAAGTGGTACTGTGCAGTCTATACATACTGACACTAAGGGAAGTGGCACTGTGCAGTCTATACATACCCCCCCCCCCGCACCCCACACGCACTGACTACCGCACCTGGCCGCCATCACAACAGACACTACCAATCAGCCGCCCAGGCCGCGGTCCCCCCACACAGATTAGTGGCCGGCCGCCACCCCTGTTGTCCCTCCGGTTGTACTCACACACACTATCCACAAATTGGTGCCGCTGGGGTGCACTTGAAGAACCTCCGGGTGAGGAGAGGCGGGAGAGAGGCGCTGGAGGAGTGTGGCGCCTCTGCGGCCGTCCGTCCAATGAATGACGGACGTGCTGGATGACGTCACTGGAGAAGCGTGTCCCTGCACACGTCATCCAGCACGTCCGTCATTCATTGGACGGACGGCCGCAGAGGCGCCACGTGCTTCGGTGCAGCGTGCAGAAGTCCTTAAAGAGACAGCCGCTGCCGGGGCCAGTCGCAAATGGCGCCCAGATTAATAAATCTGGGCGCCATTTGCAAGATATCAGTCGCATTGGCGACCATTTTGGTCGCCATCTGGAGCCCTGTATAGTAGTTATATTACTGTATATAGGAGCAGTATTATAGTAGTTATATTCCTGTATATAGGAGGCAGTATTATAGTAGTTATATCCCTGTATATAGGAGCAGTATCATAGTAGTTATATTCCTGTATATAGGAGCAGTATTATAGTAGTTATATTCCTGTATATAGGAGCAGTATTATAGTAGTTATATTCCTGTATATAGGGGCAGTATTATAGTAGTTATATCCCTGTATATAGGGGGCAGTATTATAGTAGTTATATTCCTGTATATAGGATCAGTATTATAGTAGTTATATCCCTGTATATAGGGAGCAGTATTATAGTAGTTATATTGCTGTATATAGGAGCAGTATTATAGTAGTTATATTCCTGTATATAGGAGCAGTATTATAGTAGTGATATACTTGTATATAGGGGCAGTATTATAGTAGTTATATTCCTGTATATAGGAGCAGTATTATAATAGTGATATACTTGTATATAGGGGCAGTATTATAGTAGTTATATTCCTGTATATAGGAGCAGCATTATAGTAGTTATATCCCTGTATATAGGAGCAGTATTATAGTAGTATATTCCTGTATATAGGAGCAGTATTATAGTAGTTATATTCCTGTATATAGGAGCAGTATTATAGTAGTTATATCCCTGTATATAGGAGCAGTATTATAGTAGTATATTCCTGTATATAGGGGCAGTATTATAGTAGTATATTCCTGTATATAGGGAGCAGTATTATAGTAGTTATATTCCTGTATATAGGGAGCAGTATTATAGTAGTTATATTCCTGTATATAGGGAGCAGTATTATAGTAGTTATATTCCTGTATATAGGGGGCAGTATTATAGTAGTTATATTCCTGTATACAGGGAGCAGTATTATAGTAGTTATATCCCTGTATATAGAAGCAGTATTATAGTAGTTATATTCCTGTATATAGGAGCAGTATTATAGTAGTTATATTCCTGTATATAGGAGCAGTATTATAGTAGTTATATTCCTGTATATAGGAGCAGTATTATAGTAGTTATATTCCTGTATATAGGAGCAGTATTATAGTTGTTATATTCCTGTATATAGGAGCAGTATTATAGTAGTAATATTCCTGTATATAGGAGCAGTATTATAGTAGTTATATTCCTGTATATAGGAGCAGTATTATAGTAGTATATTCCTGTATATAGGGAGCAGTATTATAGTAGTATATTCCTGTATATAGGAGCAGTATTATAGTAGTTATATCCCTGTATATAGGAGCAGTATTATAGTAGTTATATTCTTGTATATAGGAGCAGTATAAGTTATATTCCTGTATATAGGAGCAGTATTATAGTAGTTATATTCCTGTGTATATATAGGGGGCAGTATATATAGTATATTCCTGTATATAGGAGCAGTATTATAGTAGTTATATTCCTGTATATAGGAGCAGTATTATAGCAGTTATAGTCTTGTATACAGGCAGGGCCGTATTTACCATTAGGCCCCCGTGGTCCGGTGCCTAGGGCAGCACCTTGCAGGGGGGCAGCACCAGGGAGCAGGGGGACAAAAAAAACCAAATTATTTTGTTTTTATTTTTTTAGTTTCCCTCCTCCCATTCAGACTTGCCAGTAAATCTGGTGTCTTTTCCAGGGGGGTGGGGGGTATGGTGGTATTGGACAGGTCTGGTATCGCCAATAGCTGCGTGTAGATGGGGTGTCTTCAGGTTCAGTGCCTAGGGCAGCAGCAGCTGTTAATACAGCCCTGTATACAGGAGCAGTATTATAGCAGTTATATTCTTGTATATAGGGGCAGTATTATAGTAGTTATATTCCTGTATATAGGAGCAGTATTATAGTAGTTATATTCCTGTATACAGGAGCAGTATTATAGCAGTTATATTCTTGTATATAGGGGCAGTATTATAGTAGTTACATTCTTGTACACAGGTGGCAGTATTATGGCATTAATCTTGTCTTGTCAGGAAGTGATATAATACAGATAGAACATTTTATCCTGTTTGAGGTCACATATATCTTCCTGACCGTAAGTGTTGTGGCAGCTGGACCCTTGATATTAACCTTGCTCGCAGGTCATCGTCGTTCTGAACTAATATGTGGATTTCTTTGAGGAGTCTTGACACTTTTTACGCAGCTCAGTGTAAGGACACTTAGAGGTCACAGACACTCAGGATGTATTTAGCTGAGAGCTGGGTCGCACTTACCACGTATCATCAAAAACCAGATATCTTTAATGTAACTTAATACATATCTTTGAACTTGCCGTTTAAAAATAAAAAAGACAAAGTAACAAACATTTCATCCCAGATTACTTAGCAACAGATCGATGAGCGTTATGTAACAATAATGTCCATTGTCAGCTGATTTTATGAAGATACAATATGGCAGATTCTCCTATGTTGGATTATCGGTGTTGAAGCATACGTAGTGTGTGATATAACGTGAACATATATCCCATCTGCTAAGTCTGGTGTAATGACGGCTGTATCTAGTAGACATGTCACTATCCCCCAATTACTGTATCTGAGGGGCAGTCAGGTTGTCACCGCTGCCCTGCGGCTATGCTCTCTGGGTACGTAACAGATGGACATTGCGCTCTTGGAAGGAGATCGGCAGAATAAAGTGGTTTTTATCCTCCAATGTTTTTCCTTCACTGAAAAGTATTTTTTTTTTGGTCATTCTGATTCCTGAGGTTTTTTATCTGCTGAATCGGAGGAAACCTTCCTAAAACACAACCTGACAGCAAACTGCAGCAATTTTCCACGGGTTATGTCTGCGAAATACGATTGGCAACAATTCAGCGTCTCCATCTCGCCCCTTTATCTCTTGGCTGGAGCTGCCTTCCTGACATTACCGAGGCTTTAACTTTCACACACTCAGGTTTATAGTAAAAACAAGGGAACGTTTGAAGCCAATGATCTACAACAAGATGGAGGCCGAGCAAATCACGCCGATGGCGCGGGCGAGGCTCGAAGGAGTCAGCCGCTCGGCTATTTATAACATTAATAAGAACGTGGCATTAGATAATTTTTTATGTCAAAAGGAAAGGACGAAATATAAGAAAATTCAGTGTCTGCAATCCATCACCTCCGCACCGCAAACACAGCCCCACACTCCTCAGGATCCAGGACCGGAAGTCTGATATCATTTCACTTTTCTCCATTTTCAGACCTGTTCACCTTGATGCATTGAAATCCAAAGATGTGTGTGATATCTCATGGCCGGCCACCCGCCTGGGCCCTGCAGGCCTGTATGATGATATCCCCCTTCTTATAGGTCAGTCAGGGGGAGCGGACGCCCATTGCTCCACCACTTCTGCTTCTTAGTGGATGCAGCAAAACAGGTGCAGAAAGAGAGGGAAGCGAGGTCTATGGTTATGGGAACTTTAGCAGATCCTGGCAGGTCCGTGCTGCGTTGGGTACAATCCCTATGTTATGCTCCTGTGACACGGGGCGATTCAGAGGAGCAAGCGAGCGCCTACCTGTCAGGTCAGTGCTCGCTTGCTCCTCATCCTCCGCTCGCTACCAGCGCTATTACACGTGTCAACAGCAAGCGAGTAAGAATCGGGGGGGGGGGAAGCAGATTTCAGTGAGCCTCCTTTTTGTCTGTAGGAAAATAAAATGGCGTACAACCCAGGCGATCACATGGAGGAACATTGTAACGTAGTACACATAATCCGCACAATTCTCCAGCACATGTGTATTGTGTGTGGCCGTAGCCTTAGGAAAAGAGGACAAGATCATCCAGAAGTCTTGTGCTGTACCGTGATGTAAGTCTGCGGCCAACAATCTGTATCCATAGCATGTGGATATAAATGAGGATATGTAGATTCAGGTTATGTTCACACAGGACTGAAATGCTGCAGAATTGATGCTGATTTTCACTTACCTATAAAAGTTAGTTGGGAAAATCTATATATGAGATGCATTAGGTCTTATAGTGCCATTTCAAGTGCTTAATTTAAAGGGGTACTCAATATTTTTTTCTTTCAAATCAACTGATGTCAGAAAGCTTTATAGATCTGTAATATGCTTCTGTGTAATTGTATATAAATTGTAATTACAAATCTGTATAAATTTCGAACACCAATTTTAAAAAAGACAAACTACTTTTTTCCCCCAGAGTACCCCTTTAAGCTTAGACCAACCACTAGTTGGCTTACTTTAAGGCATGCCAGTCATTTAAAGTGACTATTGTGGAGAAGCCCTCTTATGAATGTATACGAGGGGCAGCGCTAGATCTCTGACCATCATTCATTTTGTACAGGATATCATTCTGTGGATTGTCTTTTAGCAGTCACTCTTTCTCTCTGCACTGTAGGTGTTCCCAGGCACTCCCCCTCCTTACTACCCCCCCCCCCTTGATAAACTAGCATTGTCGGTAATCTGTTCCCTGAGCTGCTACAAGTTATATCAAGTAAAGAAAAGTCATTTCAGAGTCTGAGAAGGGAGATGGGGAGAAGTAAGATGCTTGATAATAGAAGGAAGCATTTTTGTCTGATAAGATATATTACAATGTTTTCTTTACATTGCTTGTACTAGTGATCTGGGCAGCATCTTACAAGCCTTACACAATGCAAGGCATCAGATGTGTAAGGGCCCTATTCCACGGAGCGATAATCGGCCGAATCTGCCCGATTCAGCCGATTATCGCTCCGTGGACTAGAGATAACGATAAAGCTGCTGCCACTGGACTGGTGTTGTATGGAGTGACGGATCACACTTCTCTACCTGATGTCTGGTGGATGCATCTGGGTTAGTTACATGTCAGGAGGAGTTACCTGTCTGACTGTGGCAGCTGTATAGTGGGGGCTGTATATAGTCATTTGGGGGCGGTCATCCATCATCTGTATCCTCTGTCAGGACTGAACATGGTTAAAGGGGTTCTCCAGTGCTACAAAAACATGGCCGCTTTCTTCCAGAGACAGCACCGCTCTTTTTTCCAGTTCAGGTGTGGTTTGCAGTTAAGCTCCATTCACTTCAATGGAACCTGTGCCCAAACTGGAGACAAGAGCGGTGCTGTCTCTGGAGGAAAGCGGCCATGTTTTTGTGGCGCTGGGTAACCCCTTTACAACACAAGCATCATCAGCAAGGATTTCCACTTATTTCTCTTATTTTAGGGGTACAAGCTCCTCGGAGCGTCCTGGAGGCGTTGTGAGGCCGAGGAAATTACACGAATCCTTCACAGGAAACCTTTCCGCTCAGACAGGACGTGGTCTCCCCCAGGATGGGCGCGGGAGGATGGATTTCGGCTTCAGACAGGATACGGCAGTAGTGGACTGTGTAATGAAGACGACATGAAGTGTAATCTGTCAGAGCAATGGCTGCAAACAGCGCGCCGCCCGGCTCCCAGGTGCCCGCATCCAGCATCATCCTGATCAAGCTGACAGATTATTGAGCCTGACCGGGCCTGACCCAGCCGTCTCACAACATATTGCTATCAATGACTGCGAGAAGACAGAGGACCCCAAAGAGTAATTGCCGCTGCAGGAAGATCATTGAATGTCAGGACGCTGACGACTTTATTTCCAGGAGAGATGGAAGTGGGTCCACGCCTCGTACGTATCCGATCAAGAGGATTGATGAGCGCTGGATACATCACTTATCAGGGGGCATACGTCCTATCCTATGTACAGGGCTGCTCCACACATGCACAGCAAACATGGCTCCTGCTCATAGTATTGGGGTCCGAGGAGAAGGCTAGACAGGACATAATACACTGTGGCCATTCAATGGTTAAAGGGGAACTCCAGATATTTTTTTTTCTATGAAATCAACTGGTTCCACAAAGTTATACAAATTTGTAAATTACTTCTATTTTAAAATCTCGTTTTTCAGTACTTATCAGCTGCTGTATGTCCTGCAGGAAGTGGTGTATTCTCTCCAGAATGACACAGTGCTCTCTGCTGCCACCTCTGTCCATGTCAGGAACTGTCTAGAGCAGGAGAGGTTTTCTATGGGGATTTGCTGCTGCTCTGGACAGTTCCTGACATGGACAGAGGTGGCAGCAGAGAGCACTGTGTCAGACTGGAAAGAATACACCACTTCCTGCAGGACATACAGCAGCTGATACATACTGGAAGACTGGATATTTTTAAATAAAATTCATTTACAAATAATTTTAATAATGAAAATAATTTTCTGTGTAATTTTCTGACACCAGTTGACTTAAAGCGTAACTGTCATTTCAGGGTCATTTTTCTGAAAACATTAAATATCAACAGTACAAGCGATTTTAAGAAACTCTGTAATAGGTTTTATAAACCAAAAGAGTTTCCTTCTGTACTGAAAAAGCAATCTCCCAGCCTCCCCCCTCACTGCAGATGATGCAGGATTTCTGTCTCCATTATGTGGCTATGGAGAGGGGAGGGGCTGTTAGGAGTGAGTGAGCACGGAGCAGTCCTGCACAGCACAACACCCGGCAATCTTCTCTCAGTAAGTTCATAGATAAGCACTGACCTTTCTGACCCCAGAATCCTGTGGTTTAGGTGCCCAGAGCGTCTACAAACAGCTGACCTTCATGTCACCTCTTCCTGCTCCCTCATCTCCCTCAGCCCCTCCCCCCTCCATAGGATTACAATGGAGAGAGCAGAACCCGTCTTCACTGGCTTCTCTGTAATGAAGACGTGTTTGCCTGATAATGCACAGATAAGACGTCAGGGGGGGAGGCTGGGAGATTGCTTCTTGAGTACAGAAGGAGGCTTTTTTGGCTGATGAAACCTATTACAGAGTTTCTTAAAATCGCTTATACTACTGATTTCTGCAATAAAAAAAAAATGACAGTTACGGTTTAAAAACTATTTTATTTCTGTGTGTGTGTGGGGGGGTGTCTGCTGACATGTTGGCTGTTTCAAAAACAACCAGCAGAATAGTGAGTGCAGCTCTGGACTATAATACAGGATGTTACTCAGGATAAGTAATGTAATGTAATGTACACAGTGACCTCACCAGCAGAATAGTGAGTGCAGCTCTGGAGTATAATACAGGATGTAACTCAGGATCAGTAATGTATGTACACAGTGACCTCACCAGCAGAATAGTGAGTGCAGCTCTGGGGTATAATCCAGGATGTAACTCAGGATCAGTAATATAATGTATGTACACAGTGACCTCACCAGCAGAATAGTGAGTGCAGCTCTGGGGTATAATCCAGGATGTAACTCAGGATCAGTAATGTAATGTATGTACACAGTGACCTCTTCAGCAGAATAGTGAGTGCAGCTCTGGAGTATAATACAGGATCAGTAATGTAATGTATGTACACAGTGACCCCACCAGCAGAATAGTGAGTGCAGCTCTGGGGTATAATACAGCATGTAACTCAAGATCAGTAATGTAATGTATGTACACAGTGACCTCACCAGCAGAATAGTGAGTGCAGCTCTGGAGTATAATACAGGATCAATAATGTAATGTTTGTATACAGTGACCTCTTCAGCAGAATAGTGAGTGCAGCTCTGGAGTATAATACAGAATCAGTAATGTAATGTATGTACACAGTGACCCCACCAGAAGAAAAGTGAGTGCAGCTCTGGGGCATAATACAGGATGTAACTCAGGATCAGTAATGTCATGTATGTACACAGTGACCCCACCAGCAGAATAGTGAGTGCAGCTCTGGGGTATAATACAGGATGTAACTCAGGATCAGTAATGTAATGTATGTACACAGTGACCCCCACCAGCAGAATAGTGAGTGCAGCTCTGGAGTATAATACAGGATGTAACTCAGGATCAGTAATGTAATGTTTGTATACAGTGACCTCACACCACTTTCCCAGCTATACATTCCTTATCCCTATACATCCCTATTGGGTGGGGTTATTCTCTGGATGTAACCAATCAGAAGACACCTTTGCTTCTCCCTCTTTGCTGTAAGTTCAGACCTTGTAAATGTTGATGAAGTGATGATGAGATGGGCCGCCATGTCGCAGGGACTGGGGGATGTAATACACCAGCGTTCCCTGTTTACCAAGCCGAGAATCACTTGTCACACAATAATAGTTTTTCCCGGGAACCTCATGGGTGCAGTTTAGGAAATTAGAGCACTTATTCACTTTGTAGAATCCGGAGATTTGGGGAAGAGGTCCGCAGAGACAATGGAAGCTCAGGTGCCAGGCGGGTGTGAGGATGGGGCACGCCGGCTCTTACATCTCCTTCTGTCATTTTTCTCCATTTTCCTTGCATCAAAAACTTGATTAAGCTAATTAGGATGCTAATGAATGCGAGCGTCTGTAGGTGTGCATCCTCTGATCTTGATGAATCGAGTCTTCTCATTTTAATTTGTCAGAGTTCTCCGGCTGCTAATTCAAGAATAATCATGTTTGTGCTTTGTGGGTCGATCCCATGGGGCAAAGACGGTACAGGAAGACGCTCCTGCCCAATACTTACAGCGTGCGGCCACACCATTATACAGCTCTAATTCAATTATGTTCATTACAAAGAGTCACTGTGTACAGGCATGACATTACTGATCCTGTACTGATCCTGAGTTACATACGGTATTATACTCCAGAGCTGCACTCACTATTCTGCTGGTGGGGTCACTGTGTACAGGCATGACATTAATGATCCTGTACTGATCCTGAGTTACATACGGTATTATACTCCAGAGCTGCACTCACTATTCTGCTGGTGAGATCACTGTGTACATACATTACATTACTGATCCTGTACTGATCCTGGATTATACTCCAGAGCTGCACTCACTATTCTGCTGGTAAGGTCACTGTGTAAATACATTACATTACTGATCCTGTACTGATCCTGAGTCACATCCGGTATTATTCTCCAGAGCTGCGATCACTATTCTGCTGGTGAGATCACTGTGTACATACATTACATTACTGATCCTGTATTATACTCCAGAGCTGCACTCACTGTTCTGCTGGTGGGGTCACTGTGTACATACATTACATTACTGATCCTGTACTGATCCTGAGTCACATCCGGTATTATTCTCCAGAGCTGCGATCACTATTCTGCTGGTGGGGTCACTGTGTACATACATTACATTACTGATCCTGAGTTGCATCCTGTATTATGCTCCAGAGCTGCACTCACTATTCTGCTGGTGGGGTTATATACAAGTCTGTAGGGGTTATTACACCTGATACATCCAGCTTTACCTGCTTGTTCGGTAAGTAGGAGATTGGGACAGTGACGGGAATATTATCCAACCATCTAATAAAAGACTAAAAATAGACAGAGCAGAATCAGTAATGAGGGCAGAGTATGCAGGGAGTGCTCCCCAGCAGTGACTGATGGATGTTCTGTATATGTCTCCCCATATAATACAGTGTGTGTGTGTGTATATATATATATATATATATATATATATATATATATATATATATATATAAAAATATATATATGTACATTTTGATGTGTGCCAGTGTATGTGTATAATGTATTGAGTGTGTATATACATGTGAGTGTGTATGTGTACAGAGTGTGCGTGTGTGTGTATATATATATATATATATATATATATATATATATATACTGTGTGTGTGTGTGTGTGTATATATATATATATATATATATATATATATATATATACAGTATATGTGTGTGTAGGGGGGTATATATATATATACTGTGTGTGTGTGTGTGTATATATATATATATATATATATATATATATACAGTATATGTGTGTGTAGGGGGGTATGTGTGTATACTGTACATATATAGACAGATGCTCGATCCTTGCGCTCTCATTTATTCTCCCAGTAATTCTGAGCAGGAGGGAAGAAATCCCATTCTTGCCCCCCCCCCCTTAGAGCAGAAGAGGAAATGGAAGCGAGCGATAAAACCGTAGACACAGCGAGATGGCCACACATGGTGTGAGAGCCGGAGAGTGTCTGTAACTCTTCAAGACGAGAACAAAAATAGAAAATTGAAGTGACTAATTTTTGGAGACTTTTTTCTTTTTCTTGGAATTAATTAATCTCTCTGTATGAGGCGCACGCTGAGAGCGGGATTTAACTCATTTTATCAAAACGACAAATATCATCCCTGTCTCCACACAGTCTCTCCACGCCGCGCCACTGTTACCACCACAACACTCTCCCTACCAACACCACTATACTCACCCACATACCACACCAACATACTTACACTACATCCACAGTCAACCTACCACACCACCACCATTCTCACATTACCACACTAACATACTTACCCTACCACCACACTCACCCTACCACCACTACTATAACACTCTCCCTACCACCACCATACTCACCCTTTTAACCCCACCACACTCATCCTATCACACCACCACCCTATTCACCCTACCACACCCCCACAGTGACTCTACCACCACACCAACGCTACCACCACGCTTACCCTACCATACTCACCCTACCACACCCCCAGTGACTCTACCGCCACACCAAACTAACGCTACCACCATACTCACCCTACCACACTCACCATACCACCACACCCACCCTATAACCACACCACCATACACCCTACCACACCACTGCTACCATAATCACCATATCACCACACCAATATACTTACCCTACTACCAAACCACCATACTCACCCTCCCACCAATTTTATTTTACCACATCACACTTAACCTACCAACCACCAACACACAGCCACCACATGACCAGCACCACTCACTCTACTACTCTACCTTCTTCCACCACACTACTACACTCACCCTACCACACCACCACCATGTGGTCCCACCCAAGCTACCATTACCATTCACCCTACCACTGTTATGTTCTTCCTATTACACCACAATCATTACTGTCTGATTATTACCATGACAATATGTCTACTACATCACTGTACACTGTCCCTACCATCACCACAAGCACCATTTCTATCACCTATTGCTTCCTCGCTTCTTACCGTCACCATTATCCTTTACTTATCAAAACAACTACCACTATTACTCCCAGCACAACCACCACTGTGTGCTCTTATACCGGAACCACTACTACCCTCTCCCTATCATCACATCTACCACCACCTCCATTGCTCTCCATCTACTACCGTCACCCCCACTGTCATTCCTTATGCCATGTAGAGAAGGTAAGAGATGCAGGTAGATCAATACGCAGTGTGAATGCTGGAAGGAGCTATAATGCACGGAGGCTGCGGCTCACCACGTCCGTCTGTAATGCCTTTCAAAGACAGATGTTGCAATTATGGGTTTAATTCTGTATTTAACCTATTTAGATCTGGAGGCACCTGCGAGATTAGAGCCCCAGTAAAATACGATAGTGTCTCGGCCGTGACAGAATACTTACATCACGTGGAGTTTGTAGCCACAGTTAATGCACATTTAAACAAGTGGAAGAAAGTGATGTGGTTATTTCAGTGATGGATACCGGAGAGCAGAATTGACTTTCAGCCCTGAGACAACACAAGGGTGAAGAATCTGCCCTCACATTCTGGGTTTATCGGCCCGGCAGTAAAAAGTTTCATCAGTCACACAATCCATGTTATTAAAGGAAACCTCCGGCAGTAGAGGGGCACGGGGCATGGGTGTAAACAAGAATGTCTCTGTTCACTGACAGTAAGCAGAGAAAGTTACAGAACTCTTTTTTATCAGCAGTTTACAGCTGGCGGACAGTCAGTCTTCAATGGGCCAAGCAACATCACTTACTGCATTGGGTCTCTCTTTTTTTGCTGTTACTAAAGACCAAATGGCCTTAGTGATGGAGCCTGGACTGTGGTTTCCAGTAAGTGAGACACCTAGTGGCCAAATGTATAGCACTGTATCTCACATAGAAATACAAAAAAAATAATGTTAATTGGAAAGATGTAGAATCAGTATATCTCTTCCTAACAATATTAATTGGTAACAACAGCGCCCATTTAAACGTAAGGAAGTGTGTGTGTGTGTGTGTGTGTGTTGGGGGGGGGGTTACAATCTTCCATGAGCTGTGAATAGGTTAAGATTTAATTTGCAATGCAATGTGACCCCCCCCTTCTATGGAGTTGTAGAGATGAGCAAATTAATTTAGAACAAACTTGACATCTTTGTGAGAGTTTTAGATTTCAAAGAATACAAAGCTCTTGGGATTCGCTTTGGGTTAAGTTGATTAGTGATTGGTTGCCATTTTAGTGCACAAAATGGACACTAGACTTTTGGCCAGGTGACCTGGTGGATGATCACTGTTGGCGAGGTAATTTGTGCTGCACTGCAGTCTTGGGCACTGTTGGAGAGGTAATTTGTGCTGCACTGTGGTTTTTGGTGCAGGTGGAGAGACAATTTGCGCTGTACTGGGATTTTTGCTGCTGTTGGAGAGGTAATTTGTGCTGCACTGTGGGTTTTTGGCAGTTGGAGAGGTAATTCGTGCTGCACTGTATTTTTTGGTGCTATTGGAGAGGTAATTTGTGCTGGACTGTGGTTTTTGGCGCAGGTAGAGAGACAATTTGTGCTGCACTGGGATTTTTGGTGCTGTTGGAGAGGTAACTTGTGCTGCACTGTGGTTTTCGGTGCAGGTGGACAGGTAATTTGTGCTGCACTGTGGGTTTTGGCGCAGGTGGAGAGGTAATTTGTGCTGCACTGTGGTTTTTGGCACAGGTGGAAAGGTAATTTGTGCTGCACTGTATTTTTTGGTGCTGTTGGAGAGGTAATTTGTGCTGCACTATGGTTTTGGTGCTGATGGAGAGGTAATTTGTGCTGCACTGTGGTTTTGGTGCTGATGGAGAGGTAATTTGTGCTGCACTGTGGGTTTTGGTGCTGTTGGAGAAGTAATTTGTGCTGCACTGTGGTTTTGGTGCTGTTGGAGAGGTAATTTGTGCTGCACTGTGGTGTTGGTGCTGTTGGAGAGGTAATTTGTGCTGCACTGTGGTTTTGGTGCTGTTGGAGAGGTAATTTGTGCTGCACTGTGGGTTTTGGTGCTGTTGGAGAGGTAATTTGTGCTGCACTGTGGGTTTTGGCGCTGTTGGAGAGGTAATTTGTGCTGCACTGTGGTTTTGGTGCTGTTGGAGAGGTAATTTGTGCTGCACTGTGGTTTTGGTGCTGTTGGAGAGGTAATTTGTGCTGCACTGTGGTTTTGGTGCTGTTGGAGAGGTAATTTGTGCTGCACTGTGGGTTTTGGTGCTGTTGGAGAGGTAATTTGTGCTGCACTGTGGGTTTTGGCGCTGTTGGAGAGGTAATTTGTGCTGCACTGTGGTTTGGGTGCTGTTGGAGAGGTAATTTGTGCTGCACTGTGGGTTTTGGTGCTGTTGGAGAGGTAATTTGTGCTGCACTGTGGGTTTTGGTGCTGTTGGAGAGGTAATTTGTGCTGCACTGTGGGTTTTGGTGCTGTTGGAGAGGTAATTTGTGCTGCACTGTGGTTTTGGTGCTGTTGGAGAGGTAATTTGTGCTGCACTGTGGGTTTTGGCGCAGGTGGAGAGGTAATTTGTGCTGCACTGTGGGTTTTGGTGCTGTTGGAGAGGTAATTTGTGCTGCACTGTGGTTTTGGTGCTGTTGGAGAGGTAATTTGTGCTGCACTGTGGTTTTGGTGCTGTTGGAGAGGTAATTTGTGCTGCACTATGGTTTTGGTGCTGTTGGAGAGGTAATTTGTGCTGCACTGTGGTTTTGGTGCTGTTGGAGAGGTAATTTGTGCTGCACTGTGGTTTTGGTGCTGTTGGAGAGGTAATTTGTGCTGCACTGTGGTTTTGGTGCTGTTGGAGAGGTAATTTGAGCTGTCCCACTGCCTTTTAAGCAGTTGGGGCTCCATTTCTCTGACCCAAAGCCCCAATCCCCTGCATAAACTGAGTTACATGATAAAATTCTGGCTGTATGGAACCGCCACTAGGGGGAGCTTACTGCATATGGATTTTTATAGCCATTGAACTCAATGGAAAATGTATACATCTGTGCACAGAAAGTGAATACGATGGATGCCGGCAAACACCATGACTGTGCCGGAAAGAAGGAGACGCAGTTAATCGCTACTTTTATGTTTTCTTCAGTAGAAGCATGAAGGGGGAGTTGTAGTGAATGTAATACAGAAACAAAAATTGGGGTGTATCACGGCCACCTGAAAGCGGCAGTAATTACAGCAAGTTCTCGTAGTTTCACATAGAATGTTTGACTTCCAGCGACTACAGTGTAAACAGGTTAATAAATTCAATTTCCGCGGAGAAGCTTTTCCTTATAATTTGTCTTGAAAGTCACATTTTTAATTAACAGAAATAAGAAGAAAAGAAAGACGCAGAGGACGACTCATCACATTAAAGTCACAGGCAGAAGGAGACTTTAAAGGGGTATTCCTGCAATCTGAGCCGCCTCTCCTTCCACTGCTAAAATATATATCGATTACACATGGCTGCCAAAACAATGAGCGCTGCCCCATGACAGGAGATTGCTCTTACCTCTTCAGGGATATGTCTTCTAGTAGAGCACCCAGCACCATGACAGGAGATCGCTCCTACCTGGTCAGTCAGGGATACGTCCTCTAGTAGAGCACCCAGCACCATGACAGGAGATCGCTCCTACCTGGTCAGTCAGGGATACGTCCTCTAGTAGAGCACCCAGCACCATGACAGGAGATCGCTCCTACCTGGTCAGTCAGGGATACGTCCTCTAGTACATCGCCCAGCACCATGACAGGAGATCGCTCTACCTGGTCAGTCAGGGATACGTCCTCTAGTACATCGCCCAGCACCATGACAGGAGATCGCTCCTACCTGGTCAGTCAGGGATACGTCCTCTAGTAGAGCACCCAGCACCATGACAGGAGATTGCTCTTACCTCTTCAGGGATATGTCTTCTAGAAGAGCACCCAGCACCATGACAGGAGATCGCTCCTACCTGGTCAGTCAGGGATACGTCCTCTAGTACATCGCCCAGCACCATGACAGGAGATCGCTCCTACCTGGTCAGTCAGGGATACGTCCTCTAGTACATCGCCCAGCACCATGACAGGAGATCGCTCCTACCTGGTCAGTCAGGGATACGTCCTCTAGTAGAGCACCCAGCACCATGACAGGAGATCGCTCCTACCTGGTCAGTCAGGGATACGTCCTCTAGTACATCGCCCAGCACCATGACAGGAGATCGCTCCTACCTGGTCAGTTAGGGATACGTCCTCTAGTAGAGCACCCAGCACCATGACAGGAGATCGCTCCTACCTGGTCAGTCAGGGATACGTCCTCTAGTAGAGCACCCAGCACCATGACAGGAGATCGCTCCTACCTGGTCAGTCAGGGATACGTCCTCTAGTACATCGCCCAGCACCATGACAGGAGATCGCTCCTACCTGGTCAGTCAGGGATACGTCCTCTAGTAGAGCACCCAGCACCATGACAGGAGATCGCTCCTACCTGGTCAGTCAGGGATACGTCCTCTAGTAGAGCACCCAGCACCATGACAGGAGATCGCTCCTACCTGGTCAGTCAGGGATACGTCCTCTAGTACATCGCCCAGCACCATGACAGGAGATCGCTCCTACCTGGTCAGTCAGGGATACGTCCTCTAGTAGAGCACCCAGCACCATGACAGGAGATCGCTCCTACCTGGTCAGTCAGGGATACGTCCTCTAGTACATCGCCCAGCACCATGACAGGAGATCGCTCCTACCTGGTCAGTCAGGGATACGTCCTCTAGTACATCGCCCAGCACCATGACAGGAGATCGCTCCTACCTGGTCAGTCAGGGATACGTCCTCTAGTACATCGCCCAGCACCATGACAGGAGATCGCTCTACCTGGTCAGTCAGGGATACGTCCTCTAGTACATCGCCCAGCACCATGACAGGAGATCGCTCCTACCTGGTCAGTCAGGGATACGTCCTCTAGTACATCGCCCAGCACCATGACAGGAGATCGCTCTACCTGGTCAGGGACATGTTTTCTAGTAGAGCACCTGTGATTCCTTCCCTTTGTTCCTCTCTTACCATGTTTCTCAGACCTAGCTGCATTTTGCAGGCTTTTTGTAGTACACTAGTTTCTCCGAAAACAAGACCTAGCCATTTTTTAAAGAAGAAAATGTATATACCCTGTCATATTTTTGTAGAAACGCGTAGCTACATAAACGCAGAATTACGATAGATGTCCTGGTAGACCTTGCACATGTGCAGGATGCGGATTCTGAAAGGCAACTGGTAAGTGTAGTCGGAGGAGGGAGATGGCGTGGTGTGCAGCGCTAGAACTCCGACCTATGTGTATCATAATAAGATAATGTATGCAACACATATAGAGAACATCTCCCCCCACCTCCCCCCCCTGCATGCACTTATGGAAGGCTTTCGCATGCACTTGGCGTCTTACAGCACCTTGGAGGTAAAACATTGAACAATCTCCATGGATTTTTACCTATTAGAGCCTGACGGTAAGAAAATAAGACTTAATGAGAAGGCAGCACATAAAGTATCAGGCATTTGGGGGTCATGAACGCATTCTGCTTGTTACGCAGAGACTCAATATGTAATATACCCCCCACTGTCCCTCGACTCGTGACCCCAGCCCCCCTTGCTTTGCCATGATAGATACTAGGTAATATACTTTATTTATTGCACAATGACCAGGGTATGAATCCAGCTCATTCCTCGGGGGAACCAGCTCAGTGCTATGAAGCTGAATGGATGGAGAATTGGTGGCATTGCATGTAGCCATCTGTAAAGGGCTCGGAGGATATTCTCCCTGTGCCCGTCGCTCTTTTCCTGATCTGTCTTTACGGCGCAAATTGGATTCTTTGCTGGTTTCTTTTCGTACCAATCATCCCTTGAAGTACCTCAAGACTGGAGGAAAATGTGTCGGCAAAATTCTGAGATTACTGTTGTTACTATATTCAGACTATTGTTCCTCCCGAATTTGAGAGGAAATTCTTTACCTCATTTACAGCTCTGGATGGCCAAGACACATAAGTGGCGGCTTAACCAATTCATAGCATCCACCTTAAAGGGCTCACCCCCTTATATAAATCTACAGGAGGCTCATTGCAGTGAAAGTAGTACACAGATCCCTCTATGCTTTATATCAATTCCTCCTGAGATCTCTGCTTGCTGTCAAGGTAATGAAAATCAGTCCTGAGCTAAAGGTTTCATATCCAGAATAGACAACTTGTGGCCTCTTCTTCTGATCTCATTTCAGCCATGAGTTGCCGCTCTTCTCCTCACTAGCTGTTGCTCCTGTTTATTTTGTATTTTATATGTTCCTTTACTCCACCATCCCTGCGCCACCAGCACTACTGCCGCTAGGGACAACTCTGGGAACTGCAAACTGGTAATCCAAACAAGGGGTTAATAGTGAAGAACAGGGAGATTCCAGAAACTCTGCACCCGATCTAGTCAGTGCTTTACTATGTAGAGAAAGGTACCCAGCACTTACCGATCAGTTCAGTAGTTTATTTAGTGCAGAAATGCATCAAAATTTACAGCAGTGCGCATTTCGGCCAAGCATTGCTCAAAGCTGATGAAGGCCATGCTTAGCCGAAACTTGTACTGTTGTTAATGAAGTAAACAAATGAACTGACCGGTGAGTGCTGGGTACCTTCCTCTACAACTGCTGGACTAATCCACCACAAACACCACCAACCTTATGGAGTGCCATCCTACTACTTCCACTACTTCTTCACTACATAGACCCCGAGACCATGGATATCTATGAACATGTTGACTAACTCAACAATCAAGGAAATTGCCATAAAGTCATTGTCCATTTACACCATACACCCTCTGACGCTTCAGTTCTTCTTGCTTCCACAGTCAGCCAGGTATCAGGTATCCTGGTATCGGAGTTGATCAGTAAAGCTCTGCATTTGGCATTCTATGAAGAATTGTTAACTATACTGGGAATTGGTAGGAAATGGGTTCCGGGGAAGATCAATAAAAAAGTATATCTAGCTCCTATCATCAATAACCCACCAGTCACTACTCCAGATGAGCACAGGCAATTAGGACGTATGGTATTAGCAGCAGAGGAGCAGATATGGTGTCTGACTCTAGACCTATACTTCTATTGTGGACACAGAGGTCAATTGTCCTATTCAGAAAACTCGAAGACCTAGGTAAGAATGGGATGATCATGGGCCTGACACGTCCCTTAATTTTGCTCCATGTTATCATGAGTTTCTATGGGCTTTATAAGGCCAGCATGGTCCAATATGGATTATTATATTTTATTTTTTGTGTATATATATTTTTTTTTACTGATTTTTTTTTGGATACCTCTATGTTTAATTTCAGTCAATGTCTCCTTTATTCTGCTATGAAAAGTCTCCCTTAAGTTGGTTCTAGTTCAGCCTCCAATGCGGGTTCTTCCATGTTGAATAGATATCATTCCTGGGTTTTCAGTGCTCCTCCAGCTCTCTGCCCCTGGGATTATCCTGGCTCAGACCTCATTCTCCTACTATTGACTAAACATCTGGCTAAATTGCTCGCCGGGGATCTTTTTGTTTCCAGCATTGTTTTCCTAGTCTAAATTGCATCCTAAAAGTCTTGCTCAGGTCTGCTGCTCTTGTATCCGTGCCGCTGCCACCACTATGCCAAGACTTTGCAAATGCATTTCTAAAAAGGCATCTCTCCGCACATTGTCATTCCTATCATTGATAATTCGCGTCTTCTACACCACTTTCCTCCCAGGAGTAGAGTATACCCAATCTCACAACCAGAGGAAAAAGACAATGTCTGCTTATATCAAAGACGATCTAGAAAAAGAATTCCTTTGTAAATTCTTCCCTGGCTGGAGCTGGTTTTATCATTGTTACGAAGAAGCAAAGAAGCTCAAGGCCATGCAGTGATTACTGAGTACTGGACAAATTCATATTTAAGATACCTGCAACCCTTCATCTAAGTGCAGTGTCCTAGTACTTGTATCCCAGCTACTTTAGAGAGTCACTGTCGTGAATTTTTTTTTTTTTTTTTGCAGGAATCAATAGTCCAGGCGATTTTAAGAAACTTTGTAATTGTGTTTATTAGCCGAAAAATGAATTTTTATCATGAAAAAGGAGTTTGAAGCTCTCCCCCCTGTCTTCATTGTTCTCCTATGGAGAGAGGGAAATAAAACAGGACAACAAAGAGTTAATCTACAAATACATCACCCTCTATCTCCTCTGACAGTCACCACTGACCTCTCTGAACTCTGAATATGCTGTCACCCAGCTCAGTGTTTGTGTAATCCTTTGTTCTCTGCTCTCTGCTGCCGACTAACTCCCTCTTCCCTCCTCCCCCTCCCCTCTCTATAAAACAGATAGGTTGTGTCTGATGCAACAAGTTACAATTTCTTGATTCTGAGCAGTGGATGACAGAAAGGAGAGGAGGGGTGGACCTGGAAAAAGTCTTTGTAAATGCAGATAATGGCATATTTGCCTAATAAACCCAAATTACAAAGTTTCTTAAAATCGCCTGAACTATTGATTTCTGCAAAAACAAAAAAAAAATTCACGACAGTGACTCTAAGTTGCTGTGTGGAATAGGATCTGAGCAATATTCTGCGGAGTATCTTAAACTGTGCCTAAGTATTGTAAGTAGTGTTCAGCGAACCTGTCAAACCCAAATACTCAGCATTTGATACTGGTAGCTGGAGAAGTAGGATGCAGCCCTAGAGAGTTGTGGGAAACATTAATACACCCATAGGCTGTATCCATGTTTTCCCTGCATCCAACTTCTCCAGTCACTGGGAGACAAATACAGAACCTTCAGTAAGTTCGCTCAACACAAATTGTTATATAATGGTTTCTGATATGTACTGCTATTTTGCTTGCCTCACAGCTGAAACTTAATATACTGAGGTATAGTGTAAGGGTGTAAAAAACAGTGGTCACATGACAAGGAAATAAAAATTCTGGTCACATGACACTAATGCAGCTTCAATTAGCAGTGTGCTTTGAGGGGGGAATCTCCCAGTTCCACCTCTTTCTGGATGTGAACCAATCCCTTTCTCCAACCATCTCTACCCAGAGGGCTGGAATTGTTTAGTTAGTTCTGGCTTGACCAGGGGGGTGATTAAGGCTATCCATGTCTCCTCGTGTTTGCTAGACCTCACACCAAGCCTTAGGGCTCAACAGTTTCCAACTTCCTGTAACGTGCTAGTAACTAAATCAAGTAGCTAAAGATGTGCATACTGCAGCAGTACCCAACCACCTATTCCAGTTGCTACCTTTGTTTACAGACAGAACTGAGCCATGTACACAGTGATCGCAGCATTGTGTGGAGTTAGGCGGCTTTGTAGAAGACTGCCAGTCAATGTCAAGAAGAAAGTTTCCAGAGGTCTCAATTCTGCACTTTGTATCACTGAAGCAACCACATTTAGGGCTCACAGGGGGCACTGGGTTAGCTGCACACAGATGGTAAACTGCTTCTGATACATAGGACTGGCACCTAGAGTGCTGGGTGATGCCATTCAGTCTATGCAATGCTGTTTTCCAGCAGCCTGTGACTGACAGGGATGTTTTCAATCATTACGCCCTGCTCTACCTTGACGACATCTTAATCTACTCTCAGGATCTGAAGACTCGTCTCTCTCCCGTCTGCTCTGTGCTGCTTCAGCAGAACTCCTTACATGCCAAGGTGGAGAAATGCCTGTCTGCAGAATAAACTCCTCCGCCACTGGGCTGTGCCACTGACTCTGAGAGCCTCATACTGGCACCATCCCGTAGGTCTCAAGCCTTTCCAAAGATTCCTGGGCTTTGTGAATTATTATCATGGATTCATTCAACATTTCTCCTTGGTAACCTCTCCAGTCACTACCATAACCTGTAAGAGAGGTTAATCCCTATGATTGGCCAACGTCCGCAGCTCAGAAAATTCTACTCGATCCAAAGGCGTTCTTCCTGGGGGTCAATGTCTTGTAAAGCACAACTGGAGACGTTCTCTAAAAGTCCAAGGGTTAAAACAGTTGCGTCTTCTCAATAACAACTCCTTCCACCATATTTTATTCTGAAGACCAATACATTGCCATTAGTCAAACTTTCCCAGGAGGAATGATGACAGCTACTGAAAATTCCCATTACTATGGTCACTGACCCCCAAAATTTGGAGTGCTTCCAGTCTAACCATGGGCTCAACCCACTCCAAGCATGCTGGACTCTCTTACTTTTATGCTTCTTTTGTTGTCTTGGATACCCTATAAGTTGGACCTTCACGTTCCCCTGAGTTTGGAGGCACTGTGTAGAATGATAATAGGCCTGGACTTTTCTTCTCTTCATCATTCACGTCCTTCTGCAGCATCTTTGAATCAATGTATTTGTCCAGCAGGGTAAGTGGTTCAACTTGATTTAAAGGGTGGTTGAAGTGGCATTTTATTAAATGTGTTCAGCCTGGGACAGACAAAAAATAAATAAAAAATACATATACTTACCTTCCTTGTTCCTGCTGTCGCTACCATTCTCCTAGAGCTAGTCACACTGCACAGCAATTCTCGTGTTTGTGGTCAGCACATGTAGTGCCTGCTCAGTCAATCAGCAGTCACAGTGGAGTCCCACCTCAAACACTGAGCAGGCAGTGCATGGGTCAATCACAAATGCATACAGCACTGTGGAATGGGACTCATTATAGAAGAATAATTGCGCAGGTGGGAGTAAGAAAGGTAAGTATGGTTTTTGTGCACAAATAAAAAAAAAAAAAACACTTAAGTATGTCCCTTAGTTATGCAGTTGGAGTTATCCAGTTATTTTTTCAAGGCGGTGGAATGGTGGAAGCTGGGTATTTGTCTCTCAACTCTCTCAATCTCTGCCCAGCCTCAGGTACCTGACCGTGTGGACTTTTCTTGAAATATTAAGGTCATTTTAATGAAGGTTCAGAAAAAAAATATATGGTATAGTACCGTGTTAGCCAGAAAAATCCATATTGTGGTAAATACTTGTGATCAAAGTATTTTAGGAGTGATACCTTTATTGTCCAACAAAAGATTGTTAGAACTGTGAGCTTTCAGGATTCAAAAGATCCCTTCATCAGACCAGTTCACACATTTGTGAACTTGTCTGACGAAGGGATCTTTTGAATCCCCAAAGCTGACAATTCTAACAATTTTTTGTTGGCCAATAAAGGCATCACTCCTAAAATACTTTGATCACAAGAATTTACCACAAAAATGAAGGTTCAAAAATTCCAGAAGTTGCAGTTGCTAAGTTTAAAAAAGGTGCTGATATGTTCTCAACATTGTTCTGGATGACTGGCTGTCCACAAGGAATATTCAGCTAACAGTGCCACATTATACTCTCTATTCATACCTTATTGGGCCATTTTGGCCCTGGAACAGATAAACCAGGCCACCTTTCATCTGCCGCCTTCTCTCTCCCGATTGACAATAGTTTTTATACATCTCTTCTGCTCTGGTCATCAACTAGTTTTCCACAAAGGTCAAGAACGCTTGTACCTTGGCTCTCGAATCCTTCCTGTATAGTAAGAAGAATTGTGAAAAAACCCTTGTTATCGAAATGAAGGATGTTCATATTCCACAGCTCTTCTAGAGATTTTACTTGAAGCTTCCTATAAAGAAATTTCTGAGAAGCTGAGGAGGACAGATAGGGTCCTATTAGAGGAAACAATTTATAACGATTAATGACTAACGATAAACGATTGCAAACGAGATTGTTTACGGTTACGGTTTACCATATTACACAGAACGATAGTCGTTAGTTACTACGATCGTTTACTTCATCTGATCCCAGCAAAATAAGGAACGATGTGGAATTACACTGAACGATTAGTGAACAAATGCGGAATTACAGCGAACGATTAGCAAAAGAATAATGATGATTTTAGGGTCAGATCTAAAGGCCCTATCACACACACAGATTTATCTGACAGATTTTTGAGACCAAAGCCAGGAATAGATCTGAAAAGAGGAGAAATCTCAGTCTTTCCTTTATGACCTCTTTTCTGTTTATAGTCTGTTCCTGGCTTTGGCTTCTATGATCTGTCAGATAAATCTGTCTGTGTAATAGGGGGCTAAATCAACGATTAAGGACACACGAACGATTTTTCGATCATTGCCTGCAATTTCACAGGACGATTATCGTTTAGATTAGAATGTTATGATGATTCTCCGTACGAAATTGTCTTCTTGTAATTAGGGCTGGGCGATTATAGATGAGGGGCAAATAGTAGTGTGTGCCCAGGGTGAGAGAAGGAGAAGGGGTATGCCAGGTATGTGCCATTTTGCCCCATTATCCCCCAGTCACCAAGTTTCATGGAGCCCCATGCAGTTGTTTGCTATGGGACCTCATGACTTCTAGCTACGCCCTGCCCTCTGTTCCTGTACTACTACTACATCCCTTATCTGTACCTGTACTACTACTACACCTCTCATCTGTACCTGTTCTACTACTACACTCCCATCATCTGTACCTGTACTACTACACCCCTTATCTATACCTGTACTACTACTACACCCCTCATCTGTTTGTGTACTATTACACCCCTTCTCTATACCTGTACTACTACTACACCCCTTATCTGTACCACTACACCTCTCATCTATACCTGTACTACTACTACACCCCTTATCCGTTATACCTCCACTACTACACCCCTCATCTATACCTGTGCAACTACACCCCTTATCCACTATACCTCTCCTACTACACTCCTCATCTATATCTGTACTACTACACCCCTTATCCACTATACCTCCACTACTACACCCTACCTAGATGAAGGCAAAAAGAAGATCTCCTATACTATATGGGGCACAGAGTGGCACATATTTGGCAAAACTACTTATAATGGGCACAGAAGAGGGGTGTCTACTACAAAGGGACTCTGAAATCCCCCATTACATAATAGACTGTTGGTTGCTCCCACCAAAATTGGCAGGTGGTGGATTTTTAAAATGCAAAACATGTTAAAAAAGAAAAAAGGGGGGGGGGGCTTGCTCAATAAATATGATGGTTATGGCAGATCTAAAGGGACATGCCCACAACATTTCAACTTTTTGGTTTTAAAGCACAAAATGGCAGGTGTGTCAGATTTCAGAGAGTAAATATGGGGAAACACAAAACCGACAGGGGACAAACTGGAAACTGGATAGTTCAGGAACCTGAGGTCCTATTTTTGCCAAAATAAAGAATGTAACCAAGAAAATTCCAAAAGTGTTGACTGCAGCTGAAGAAGCATGTACGGGGGATGATGAGATCGGGGGGTGGGGGTCTTTACATCACTTACCTCTTATGTATAGGGAAATATTAGGCCCCAGGAAATGTTCTCCCTTTAATTGAATTAATGGAGCCATGAAAATGTTGCCTTTTATTATCAGCCTGGAGTGAGTGAGCGGCACAATGAAGTGGCTTTAATATGAACACAGTGAATTTGGTTAATCACTTACTCTCGGCATGTTAATAAAATCTTGTTAATAGATTGGCTTTATCTATCAATCTTACTGAACGGAGTTTTTCTTGGCAAAACATTACGGTAAAGGTTATTTCCTCCATTCTCTCTTTATCTCCTTGGTTAAGTATATTCTGCCAGCGCCTTGTGTTTAATGTTTCGCGTTGTTGTTGTTTTGACCCTAGAAATGGAAGATGCTTTGAAGGTTGTGACCCCTTTTAATAGCTCGCTGGGGAGAACGGCGGCCATGGCTGACATTGCGTATGATAGATGAATGTGTTGTTTCCCTAGCTGCTCTGTGCAAGACTCTAAGCTCCAAAGAGCAAGGATGCAGGGAGCTGCGGTCCACTTAGAGACTCCATACATACAGCGTATCATCGGAGGAGCGATGACCAACATGGCTGCCATCTGTAACATAGCTTCCTAGCTTCCCAATCTACAATCTACAATGGAATCTACAATCCAAATCTATGTCAAACCTGCCATGTTACAAGGAGCCCCATGGTTACATCTTGATGGTCTGATACTTACCATTGCTTTACCCCTTTATATACATTGCAATAGTAGTAGACATGTGTGGTGCCATACTGAAACTTCTTATAGGTCCTTCTTTCTTATATGTGCAAAGTAGACTCATAGATTATTGGTAGATCTGTCATCGTAACCCCTAAACAGTGCGATAAGCTGTGTACAAGAGCACATGAGAAGCGTACAGACACTCCAGATATAAAGAACATAACACGAGCAGAAGAAATGGCAATTCTGGAAGAAAGAAGTTTTAGTGCTGAGATATCCAGATAATGAAGTGAACGCTCATACGTATCATACAACCTCGAAGATTTACTCAACCTTCACAACCCAAAGTGGCTGAGGAGACGGATACTTGACTTAATAGATTCTGAGTAGCAGAAAAAAGTTCAGAGAGAAACGATGGTAGAAGCATCAAAATGATCTTGTTGTGAAAGAGGTAAAACTGTAAAGGCCATCAAGACCTTTCTGTATAAGGTAAGAGGTAATTGACAAACAGCTGCAGGAGATCAGCAAAGGTGAACACGGAATTAGCTCAGATTCTGAAGAAATAATTTCCAATAGAAAATAATATAACTGCTATAATACTGCCACCTATATAAAGGATTATAACTACTATAATACTGCTCCTATATACAGGAATATAACTTCTATAATACTGCTCCTATATACAGGAATATAACTACTATAATACTGCTCCTATATACAGGAATATAACTTCTATAATACTGCTCCTATATACAGGAATATACTACTATAATACTGCTCCTATATACAGGAATATAACTGCTATAATACTGCCCCCTATATACAGGAATATAACTACTATAATACTGCTCTTATATACAGGGATATAACTACTATAATACTGCTCCTATATACAGGGATATACTACTATAATACTGCTCCTATATACAGGAATATAACTGCTATAATACTGCTCCTATATACAGGAATATAACTACTATAATAATGCTCGTATATACAAGAATATAACTACTATAATACTGCTCCCTATATACTGGGATATAACTACTATAATACTGCTTCCTATATACAGTAATATAACTACTATAATACTGCTCCTATATACAGGAATATACGACAATAATACTGCTCCTATATACAAGAATATAACTACTATAATACTGCTCCTATATACAGGAATATAACTACTATACTACTGCTCCTATATACAAGAATATAACTACTATAATACTGCTCCTATATACAGGGATATAACTACTATAATACTGCTACTATATACAGGAATATACTACTATAATACTGCTCCTATATACAGGAATATACTACTATAATACTGCCCCCTATATACAAGAATATAACTACTATAATACTGCTCCTATATACAGGAATATAACTACTATAATACTGGTCCTATATACAGAAATATAACTACTATAATACTGCTCCTATATACAGGGATATAACTACTATAATACTGATCCTATATACAGGAATATATACTACTATAATACTGCCCCCTATATAAAGGATTATAACTACTATAATACTGCCCCTATATACAGGAATATAATTACTATAATACTGCTCCCTATATACAGGGATATAACTACTATAATACTGCTCCTATATACAAGAATATAACTACTATAATACTGCCCCTATATACAGGAATATAACTACTATAAGGCTGGGTTCACACTACGTATATTTCAGTCAGTATTGTGGTCCTCAAATTGCAACCAAAACCAGGAGTTGGTTAAAAACACAGAAAGGATCTGTTCACACAATGGTGAAATTGAGTGGATGGCCGCCATATAACAGTAAATAACGGCCATTATTTCAATATAACAGCCGTTGTTCTAAAATAACAGCAAATATTTGCCATTAAATGGCGGCCATCCACTCAATTTCAACATTGTGTGAACAGAGCCTTTCTGTGTTTTCAATCCACTCCTGGTTTTGGTTGCAATATGAGGACCACAATACTGACTGAAATATACGTAGTGTGAACCCAGCCTAATACTGCCCCTATATACAAGAATATAACTACTATAATACTGCTCCTATATACAAGAATATAACTACTATACTACTGCTCCTATATACAGGAATATAACTACTATAATACGAACTGGAGAGAATGGAACGGCTGCACATCCCATCTATGGCTGATACTAATGCCGCCAGGCCTATATTAAAAATCAACACCAGAGTGTCTGTATATGAATTGATCAAACCATATTGCCCCGTGTACCACCGCGCAGGTCCTCTGGTCCACACGGGTCCCTACGCTAACTCCACACCGTGTCGGTCAGCGACCGCCAACCCCGCAAAGCGTGCACGTGCAGGGAAGGGAGGCCATGGAACGGCCCTGCAACCCCAATGTCACAGGACCAGACCCAAAAAGCCCCACCAAAACCCAGCCAGCACCACCGGCGGGGAAGGCTGCCCCCAAACGACACAAGTATGGATATGGTATTACACTTACCATTGCTGCTCTCACAGAATGGGGAAGACATAGGGTCCAGACATGTGAGCACAGACATATCCTGCTAATTTTGGTCATGTGGGTCTTATAAAGGAGTGCTAGCTGTTCAGAGAGGGAGAATTGCAAAACACGAACTGGAGAGAATGGAACGGCTGCACATCCCATCTATGGCTGATACTAATGCCGCCAGGCCTATATTAAAAATCAACACCAGAGTGTCTGTATATGAATTGATCAAGCCATATTGCCCCGTGTACCACCGCGCAGGTCCTCTGGTCCACACGGGTCCCTACGCTAACTCCACACCGTGTCGGTCAGCGACCGCCAACCCCGCAAAGCGTGCACGTGCAGGGAAGGGAGGCCATGGAACGGCCCTGCAACCCCAATGTCACAGGACCAGACCCAAAAAGCCCCACCAAAACCCAGCCAGCACCACCGGCGGGGAAGGCTGCCCCCAAACGACACAAGTATGGATATGGTATTACACTTACCATTGCTGCTCTCACAGAATGGGGAAGACATAGGGTCCAGACATGTGAGCACAGACATATCCTGCTAATTTTGGTCATGTGGGTCTTATAAAGGAGTGCGAGCTGTTCAGAGAGTGAGATGTCAGATGTGAGACCCACATGACCGCAATTAGCAGGAGACACCTGAGTGCACATGGTTTTAATCCCTCCTGTTTTTTTCCCATTCTGTTTGCTGCAGCTATGGTGAGCGCAATACCTTATCCAGACTTGTGCTGCTTGGGGGCGACCTTCTCCGCCGGCGGTGCTGGCCGGGTTCTGGTGTGGTGTTTTTGGGTCTGGTCCTGTGGCATGGGGGTCGCAGGGCCGTCCCATGGCCCCCGTTCCCTGGCTGTGCACGCCTGCGGGGTTGGTGGCCACTGACTGGCACGGTGTGGACTTAGTGTAGGGACCCATGTGTATCAGATACCGGCACGAGGTACATGGGGCAGTATGGCTTGATCAATTCATACACAAAATTCTGATGTGTTTTTTATTTGGCCAAGCGGCACTAGTATCAGCCATAGGTGTGAGGTGCAGCACTCTGTTTCTTCCCTGAGCCATAACTACTATAATACTGCTCCTATATACAGGAATATACGACAATAATACTGCTCCTATATACAAGAATATAACTACTATAATACTGCTCCTATATACAGGAATATAACTACTATAATACTGCTCCTAGATACAAGAATATAACTACTATAATACTGCTCCTATATACAGGAATATAACTACTATAATACTGCTCCTATATACAGGAATATACTACTATAATACTACTCCTATATACAGGAATATACTACTACAATACTGCCCCCTATATACAGGAATATACACTCACCGGCCACATTATTAGGTACACCTGTCCAACTGCACGTTACCACTTAATTTCTAATCAGCCAATCACATGGCCGCAACTCAGTGCATTTAGGCATGTAGACATGGTCAAGACAATCTCCTGCAGTTCAAACCGAGCATCAGTATGGGGAAGAAAGGTGATTTGAGGCCTTTGAACGTGGCATGGTTGTTGGTGCCAGAAGGGCTGGTCTGAGTATTTCAGAAACTGCTGATCTACTGGGATTTTCACGCACAACCATCTCTAGGGTTTACAGAGAATGGTCTGAAAAAGAAAAAACATCCAGTGAGCGGCAGTTCTGTGGGCGGAAATGCCTTGTTGATGCCAGAGGTCAGAGGAGAATGGGCAGACTGGTTCGAGTTGATAGAAAGGCAACAGTGACTCAAATAGCCAACCGTTACAACCAAGGTAGGCAGAAGAGCATCTCTGAACGCACAGTACCTCCAACTTTGAGGCAGATGGGCTACAGCAGCAGAAGACCACACCGGGGGCCACTCCGCTCAGCTAAGAACAAGAAACTGAGGCTACAATTTGCACAAGCTCATCGAAATTGGACAGTAGAAGATTGGAAAAACGTTGCCTGGTCTGATGAGTCTCGATTTCTGCTGCGACATTCGGATGGTAGGGTCAGAATTTGGCGTCAACAACATGAAAGCATGGATCCATCCTGCCTTGTATCAGCGGTTCAGGCTGGTGGTGGTGGTGTCATGGTGTGGGGAATATTTTCTTGGCACTCTTTAGGCCCCTTGGTACCAATTGAGCATCGTTGCAACGCCACAGAATACCTGAGTATTGTTGTTGACCATGTCCATCCCTTTATGACCGCAATGGACCCAACATCTGATGGCGACTTTCAGCAGGATAATGCGCCATGTCATAAAGCTACAATCATCTCAGACTGGTTTCTTGAACATGACAATGAGGTCACTGTACTCCAATGGCCTCCACAGTCACCAGATCTCAATCCAATAGAGCATCTTTGGGATGTGGTGGAACGGGAGATTCGCATCATGGATGTGCAGCCGACAAATCTGCGGCAACTGTGTGATGTCATCATGTCACCATGGACCAAAATCTCTGAGGAAGCTTCCAGCACCTTGTTGTATCTATGTCACGAAGAATTAAGGCAGTTCTGAAGGCAAAAGGGGGTCCAACCCATTACTAGCATGGTGTACCTAAAAAAGTGGCCGGTGAGTGTAACTACTATAATACTGCCCCCTATATACAAGAATAGAACTATACAACTTTTATAATACTATGTTCAACTTATAAAAAGTTTGAATAGAAAACTTTATGTGACTAATTCCTGGTGTATGAGAAGTGTTGAGGATCTTTGTGCGGAATAATGCAGCCTCTCCTGTAGGTTGAAGGTTGGGGATTCATTATGTTGGGTTTCTCGTCCCCTCTGGGTCCTTGTTGTCGAGTAACAATGTAGCAGGAGACGACGCCTTTCGGTTAAGTTTACAGAATTCTTTTTATGTTTTCTCTTGTAGATAAATGTGACTTGTTTTAATCAATTTTTATAGTTTCACTTTAAATGGATTTCTTTTGTCTGGCCACTTCTCTTTTTTCCGCCAATTTTAATGATTTCGCAGCGGTTGCTTTAAAGGCGTCTGGCGAGGACAGGACGGGGATTAAAAGTAAAGAAAACATTTAATTGACAAGCACTTCCCCTAAAAAGCGCGGAACTCGTAATTTATTTCTGAAATAATGAGAAGAGCTGAAACTTCGCCGTTGTTCCACCAGATTAGGAAAGCTTGTTACTTTTATGGGAAGTTTACCGGACTGCGAGCGCCATTTTACCTTTAAATGACCAATCTAATCAGGCACTTATCCCGTAATGACCACACCGTGTGGCATCCTGGCGTCCAGATCTAAGCAGGATCCGTGAGACGATGCGTCAAACCTTAGAGATCATTAGAAAAGAAGATGAAGAAACGGGGGAGATTTTTGTTAAGGAGATTACTGTATCTATAAATTTGGGGCCCGGTAAAGTAATGAGTCCGTCACTGAAGATTTGTCTGTTTGTCGGGCTTCATGCTAATTTGCAGAGACAAACAATGGAGGTGCGAGCCGCCGCAATCAATAGCTTTTTATGATTTGCTGAATTTTGGCTCCTGTTATTGACAAAACGCTAAATAACAAATTATACAAAGATCCCGCAAGCTGCATCCAGAAAATTACTGAATAAAACAACCCTAAACAGATGAGGGATAGAGAACAGGATGTAGGATTACAGCTCTGAGGCCTCATTCACACAGGGATAAAGATGAATGACGATAGGATAGACCGCCCCAAACAGAGAACTACGTCACAGATCTACACCGGGGGCTACACCCAGCGAGGAGCGTACAGAAAACTACATCACAGATCTACACCAGGGGCTACACCCAGCGAGGAGCGTACACAGAACTGCGTCACAGATCTACACCAGGGGCTACACCCAGCGAGGAGCGTACAGAGAACTACGTCACAGATCTACATCGGAGGCTACACCGAGTGATGAGCGTACAGAGAACTAAGTCACAGATCTACAGCGGGGGCTACACCCAGCGAGGAGCGTACAGAGAACTACGTCACAGATCTACAGCGGGGGCTACACCCAGCGAGGAGCGTACAGAGAACTACGTCACAGATCTACATCGTAGGCTACACCCAGCGAGGAGCGTACACAGAAGTGCGTCACAGATCTACACCGGGGGCTACACCCAGCGAGGAGCGTACACAGAACTACGTCACAGATCTACACCGGGGCTACACCCAGCGAGGAGCGTACAGACAACTACGTCACAGATCTACATCGGAGGCTACACCGAGTGATGAGCGTACAGAGAACTAAGTCACAGATCTACAGCGGGGGCTACACCCAGCGAGGAGCGTACAGAGAACTACGTCACAGATCTACAGCGGGGGCTACACCCAGCGAGGAGCGTACAGAGAACTACGTCACAGATCTACATCGTAGGCTACACCCAGCGAGGAGCGTACAGAGAACTTTCTCAAGGTTGGGATTTTAAAAATATAAAAAAATAAAAATAATAATAATAATGGCACACTACACATGCATGACAGCATGACTAATACTGGACAGCATAATAGCATATATTACCATTATAAGGTCACTGAATAATACGGTCATACTGTTGCTGGACAATACCTCCACATAAGAACATATATTACCATTATAAGGTGAATGAATAATACCGTCATACTGTTCCTGGACAATACCTCCACATAAGAACATATATTACCATTATAAGGTCACTGAATACTACAGTCATAGTGTTACTGAATAATAGCTCCACATAACAGCATATATTACCATTATATGGTGACTGAATAATACCGTCATACTTTTACTGGACAATACCTCCACATAAGAACATATATTACCATTATAAGGTGAATGAATAATACCGTCATACTGTTCCTGGACAATACCTCCACATAAGAACATATATTGCCATTATAAGGTCACTGAATAATACAGTCATACTGTTACTGGAGAATACCTCCACACCAGGACCGTACAGTATATTATCTATGTAGTGTGTAAATAATAAATTCATACTGTTACTGAATAACAACACCACACCAAAAGCAAATATAACATAGGGACTGAATAATACCGCCATAGCAGGCTCACTTATTAGCACTTAACAATACAATCATACTGCTACTATATAAGATCTGCAGACCAGGCGCATATATCACCACCCCCCACATAGTGACTGAATAGCATAACCACCCTGTTATTAAATAAACACACACTACACACAACACCCATCTTGTCATACAGTGACCATATAGCGGTATCACTTTCCCTTTTCTCTCCATCTGAGCCACACCGCCAGGATAACTCCATTCAAATCTGCTGCCCCTATAACAGTATCATGCTGTGACTGCGGATCCCTTTAGTCGCCCACACAGAGTCTCCCTATAAAGCTCTACACAAGTAAAGTGCCACTATGGGCCCCCTATAGAGCTAAACTGTCCCCTTAGTGCAGCATTACTGCCTCAAATGCACCTAAGGGATGCCGCTTTAGAAGACAACCCCTCTAGTAGACCACCAATCTACCAGAGCACCCATCTAGTAGACCACCAATCTACCAGAGCACCCATCTAGTAGACCACCAATCTACCAGAGCACCCCTCTAGTAGACCACCAATCTAGCAGACCACCCCTCTAGTACACCACCAATCTGGAAGACCACCAATCTAGTAGACCAGCCCTCTAGTACACCAACAAACTGGAAGACCACCAATCTAGTAGACCAGCCCTCTAGAAGACCACCAATCTAGTAGACCACTAATCTAGCAGACCACCCCTCTAGTAGACCACCAATCTAGTAGACCACCAATCTAGTAGACCAGCCCTCTAGTAGACCACCAATCTAGTAGACCACCAATCTAGTAGACAAACCCTCTTGTAGACCAGCCCTCTAGCAGACCACCCCAGTAGTCCATTTCTTAACATTTTAGGCAGTTCACTCAGCAAAGCATGATGGGATAAAACTATATACATAAAACCTGTCTGTGATCAGCGAGCACCTACAAAGCGGTGGCGGCTGACATGAAGGTGAGTACAGCAGGTACAGCAGGTGCAGCCGCATCCAGTCTGCTATTAAATTCTAGGATTCTCTGAAGTTTGTAGAACGTGGTGAGAAAGGTGTCGGCGGTCCCATTATTTATCTCCAGCAGAAGATCCAATGTCACCCAGGGTGAGAGTCACCACTAAACATCCCCACAGTCCTCCCTACATGAGACGCCCTCATTATTTCTGTACTGTGGCGGGATATGCCGCCCTGACACCGCTGCCTCCCATCATAGGAAACAAAGGCTGGAAGTGGCTGATTTACTGTGTATGTAACATCCCTCCAAATCCAACACACAGAGCAATGGAGGAAGCGGGGGGCTGTGAGTGATAGTGACAGAGCCCCAAACAGGTGACAGATCCCCCAAACAGGTGACAGACCCCCAACCAGGGGACAGACCCCCAAACCAGGGGACAGACCCCCAACAAGGAGACAGACCCCCAAACCAGGGGACAGACCCCCAACAAGGAGACAGACCCCCAAACCAGGGGACAGACCCCCAACAAGGAGACAGACCCCCAAACCAGGGGACAGACCCCCCAAACAGGTGACAGACCCTCCAAACAGGTGACAGACCCCCCAAACCAGGGGACAGACCCCCCAAACCAGGGGACAGACCCCCCAAACAGGTGACAGACCCCCCAAATAGATGACAGACCCCCTACCAGGGGACAGACCCCTAACAAGGTGACAGACCCCCAACAAGGAGACAGACAGACCCCCCCCAACCAGGTGACAGACCCCCAACCAGGTGACAGACCCCCAACCAGGTGACAGACCCCCAAACAGGTGACAGACCCCCTACCAGGAGGGGCAGGGAGTGATAGTAACTGTCTGTAAGGAGACAGACCACTAACCAGGAGACAGACCCCCAGCAAGGAGATGGGAAACCAGTGATAGCGACTGTCTGTAAGGCGACAGACCCCCCCCCCCCCCACACAGGAGACAGGCGGCAGCAGGGCACAGTCTCGCCCCCGGCCCTGTGTGTACATTGTATACTGAGGACCGTGACAAAAGCGAAGAGCACACCAAAACTACACAGCAGCTACATGTATACAGCCAAGGGCCACAACTATACAGCCAGGGGCCAAAATTACACAGCCAGGGGCCACAACCACACAGCAGCTACATGTATATAGCCGGGGGCTACAACCACACAGCAGCTACATATATATATAGCCAGGGGCCACAACCACACAGCAGCTACATATATACAGCCGGGGGCCACAACCACACAGCCGCTACATATATACAGCCAGGGGCCACAACCACACAGCAGCTACATGTATACAGCCAAGGGCTACAACTATACAGCCAGGGGCCACAACCACACAGCAGTTACATATATACAGCCAGGGGCTACAACCACACAGCAGTTACATATATACAGCCAGGGGCTACAACCACAGAGCAGCTACATATATACAGCCGGGGGCCACAACCACAAAGCAGCTACATATATATAGCCGGGGGCCACAACCACACAGCAGCTACATATATATATAGCCAGGGGCCACAACCACACAGCAGCTACATATATATATAGCCAGGGGCCACAACCACACAGCAGCTACATATATATATAGCCAGGGGCCACAACCACACAGCAGCTACATATATATATAGCCGGGGGCCACAACCACAAAGCAGCTACATATATATAGCCGGGGGCCACAACCACACAGCAGCTACATATATATATAGCCAGGGGCCACAACCACACAGCAGCTACATATATATATAGCCAGGGGCCACAACCACACAGCAGCTACATATATATATAGCCAGGGGCCACAATCACACAGCAGCTACATATATACAGCCGAGGGCCACAACCACACAGCAGCTACACAGTGACCCCTCCAGCAGAATAGTGAGTACAGCTCTGGAGTATAATACTGGATGTAACTCAGGATCAGTAATGTAATGTATGTACACAGTGACCCCCCCAGCAGAATAGTGAGTGCAGCTCTGGAGTATAATACTGGATGTAACTCAGGATCAGTAATGTAATGTATGTACACAGTGACCCCACCAGCAGAGTAGTGAGTGCAGCTCTGCAGTATAATACAGGATGTAACTCAGGATCAGTAATGTAATGTATGTACACAGTGACCCCACCAGCAGAATAGTGAGTGCAGCTCTGGAGTATAATACTGGATGTAACTCAGGATCAGTAATGTAATGTATGTACACAGTGACCCCACCAGCAGAATAGTGAGTGCAGCTCTGGAGTATAATACTGGATGTAACTCAGGATCAGTAATGTAATGTATGTACACAGTGACCCCCCCAGCAGAATAGTGAGTGCAGCTCTGGAGTATAATACTGGATGTAACTCAGGATCAGTAATGTAATGTATGTACACAGTGACCCCACCAGCAGAGTAGTGAGTGCAGCTCTGCAGTATAATACAGGATGTAACTCAGGATCAGTAATGTAATGTATGTACACAGTGACCCCACCAGCAGAATAGTGAGTGCAGCTCTGGAGTATAATACTGGATGTAACTCAGGATCAGTAATGTAATGTATGTACACAGTGACCCCACCAGCAGAATAGTGAGTGCAGCTCTGGAGTATAATACTGGATGTAACTCAGGATCAGTAATGTAATGTATGTACACAGTGACCCCCCCCAGCAGAATAGTGAGTGCAGCTCTGGAGTATAATACTGGATGTAACTCAGGATCAGTAATGTAATGTATGTACACAGTGACCCCACCAGCAGAATAGTGAGTGCAGCTCTGGAGTATAATACAGGATGTAACTCAGGATCAATAATGTATGTACACAGTGATCCCACCAGCAGAGTAGTGAGTGCAGCTCTGGAGTATAATACAGGATGTAACTCAGAATCAGTAATGTAATGTATGTACACAGTGACCCCACCAGCAGAATAGTGAGTGCAGCTCTGGAGTATAATACTGGATGTAACTCAGGATCAGTAATGTAATGTACATACAGAGTGACTATACTTTTTCCGGAGATGAATTTGATATGACAGCTATAAGCCGGGGTTGAGGGGTTAATATTTTTCTTATACACTTCCACATGAATATAGACATAATCTGTCCTCAGCAGACACTTTAGCATTATGGAGAGGGTAGATGCCTCAGAGAGTATCTATGTACGGGCGGCATTATTGTACCTGGCAGCCGTGGATGCAGTGAATCCCTCCTCTCTATTTTTAGCCTCCATCTGTCTGGATTTCGGAGTTCCACCTGCATTTTCTCGCTCCTTTCTGCTGGCAATAATCCAAAGAGCCGGTAAGATTGCACCTTAGCTAAATTAAGTACGCAGCCAGTTCTGTATTACATATCAAAACCGAATGATACAGCTCATAAAAATCAGAGCAAAACCAACCAAATCAGCTATAATGTAACATCAAATTTAAAGTGGAAATTTAAGCCGGAGGGTGATACTTACCTGCTGTTTATTCTGCTCAGCGTCTGCTGACTCTTATCCTCACCAGGACACGGCTATGATCAGTGACTACAGTTCAGCTGCACTGTCTATGGGGGACTATGGTAGTCTGACCACAACTTTCTGTATCATTAGCAGTGTGTCTCTCCTCCATGCTTTATACTGCAGCTCTGCTTCTTCTGATTGGCTGCTGTGTACAAGCACAAGCCCATAAGGAAACTATTCAGAACATATACATATACTTTCTGAATTGTTTCCTTATGGGCTTGTGCTTGTACACAGGAGCCAAACAGAGCAAGCAGAGCTGTAGTATAAAGCATGCAGGAGGGAAAAACATGAATAGGAAAAAGAAGATTGTAGCAAAACTGTGGTACCTAGGCTGAGAGGAGGAGTCTACAAATAGGGTGGGGCCTGAATAAGGGGAGTGGCCTGTATATAAGGGAAGTGGCCTGTATATAAGAGGAAAAGCCTAAATAACAACTTCAAAAACATACATATATATTTATTATGTTATTTGTGAGTATTATCTGTTTTGCTGGGAATGGTCCACTGTTATAATCCAGTCCTGTCTGACAGCCTGGTTGCTAGGGGGACAGTGTATAGTCTTTCAATGAGGTTGGAGGAGGAGCGTGGACATCCTTGTTACAGGAGCGTGATCATCCTTCTTACACAGTGTGATATCTGCCCCCTGTAATAGGGCCCACTATGTCACGGGAGAACACAGACAGTGTAAACTCTAGCCTGGTCCCACCAGCTGAGCCTGCCTACTTGCACTTGTCCTAAGCGACTGCGGACAACCATGGAGACGGCCTCTTCTTAAGACTACAGTCATAACACAGAACAGGCTCACATACAGGGGTGCTTAATGGGCCAAGGGTCAAAACCAGTCAAACAAAACAGAAAACAATACAGAAATAGTACAGGAGAACTCTAAGCATGCTTAAAGGAGAAGTCCAGCGCCATAATTTAAAAAAAACAAAAACACAGGGGCATGGAGAAAGATAATAAACCATCACTACTCACCTCTCCCTGTGCCTCTTCAGCGCTGGATCGTTGCCCAGGGACCCCCGCCGGACTCTGGGATGTCTTCTCAGCTGACGTGACAACCTAGTAGAGGGCCTGGCCGCTTAGCGGGACGCTGCTGTTGTCACTGTGTGGCTGAGCGGGTAATCCATCAGGCGGGTCGGCATTTTCACGAGTTATGGTTATGGCGAGGGTCCCGAGGAACACGGAGGGGTAAGAAGTGTTTAGAAATGCCTGCTGTGAATTATTTTAAATAGCCAGACTTCTCCTTTACGTAAGTCTAATAGCCAGCGTGGAGTACAGGGCTGTGAGACACTTTATAGGAGGTCATGGACCCGGGCCAGGACATGGCTGAACTGCGTGCGCACACACACACACACACACACACACACACACAGAAACAGACAAAGCAAAGGGTGAGGCACTCAGCTTTCTTGTTCAGTTCCACAGAGTGAAAGCAGCACTCAGCTCTCTATCAGGGTCATAGAGCTGGGTGGAGTGGAATGTCATTGGGTTATCTCCATAGAGATGAATAGAGCAGCACTCGGCTATCTTCATCAGGCTCACACAGTGTAAGGAATTCTCGGGGATAAACTTCGCGGAATTCCATCAGCTGTCCGTGCGGCTCCATAGACACCATTCTATGGGCTGGCGTATTCCACTATCCGCCGAAAGATGTGACATGTTAGTTCTTTCGGCGGATAGCGGAATACGCTGGCCCATAGAATGGTGTCTATGGAGCCGGCGGAAAGGTGCATGGCCGTGCGTGTGGACAGCCAACGGAATTCCGCTGAGTTTATCCGTGAGAGTTCCGTAGTGTGAACCCACCCTAATGGATAAACATTCAGCTATCTCCTTCAGGTGTGTAGGGCTGAAAGGGGTGTCATTCTGCTATTTCCAACAAAATACGAGAAAAAAATGGTACTAGATACAGCGCTGTCCCAATAAGAATCCAAATAAGCACCATAAAAACGTTACATATATAATTTATTATCACAGCACAGAGTTTACGCGTTTCGGCTGGGTTCACACTACGTATATTTCAGGCAGTATTTGGTCCTCATGTCAGGTCCTCATAGCAACCAAAACCAGGAGTGGATTGAAAACACAGAAAGGATCTGTTCACACAATGTTGAAATTGAGTGGATGGCCGCCATATAACAGTAAATAACGGCCATTATTTCAATACCACAGCCGTTGTTTTAAAATAACAGCAAATATTTGCCATTAAATGATGGCCATCCACTCAATTACAACATTATGTGAACAGAGCCTTTCTGTGTTTTCAATCCACTCCTGGTTTTGGTTGCTATACAGCCTCACAAATACAGCCTCAAATATACATAGTGTGAACCCAGCCTTCAGGAGGTAAATAGGTCTCCCTTCATCAGAACAGTGCAATATCATGATACCTGATGTTGTTACTGTACGGGCCCTGTCGTTGGGAGTATCCTGTCCACGGTATTTTTGCCTTTGCAGTCCCGGATCCTAGTCACCTGCTTACTGCCCTATCCTCACGGATTTACAGCTACCCCAGAGGGGTGATATGCCTACAGCCCAAGGTGCACAAAGGTGAGTGGAATCACCCACTCCCCCCATTCTAGTGTCATCTCGGTAAGACACGAGGCGCTGGTGTCCTTGTTTTTTTCTTTTTCTATTTGCATTCTGCTATTTCCGTCAGGTCCATAGAGACTAGGAGAGCTGCACTCAGCTATCTCCATAAGGTCCATAGAGTTGAATGGAGCAGCACTCAGCTCTCTCTATCATATACAGGTGAATGGAGCAGCACTCAGCTCTATCATATACAGGTGAATGGAGCAGCACTCAGCTCTCTCTATCAGATCCATACAGGTGAATGGAGCAGCACTCAGCTCTATCAGATCCATACAGGTGAATGGAGCAGCACTCAGCTCTCTCTATCATATACAGGTGAATGAAGCAGCACTCAGCTCTATCAGATCCATACAGGTGAATGGAGCAGCACTCAGCTCTATCAGATCCATACAGGTGAATGGAGCAGCACTCAGCTCTCTCTATCATATACAGGTGAATGGAGCAGCACTCAGCTCTATCAGATCCATACAGGTGAATGGAGCAGCCCTCAGCTCTCTCTATCGGGTATATAAAGGTGAATGGAGCAGCACTCAGCTCTCTCTATCGGGTATATAAAGGTGAATGGAGCAGAACTCAGCTCAAGGTGAATGGAGCAGCACTCAGCTCTCTGTATCAGATATATACAGGTGAATGGAGCAGCACTCAGCTCTCTATCGGGTATATAAAGGTGAATGGAGCAGCACTCAGCTCTCTGTATCAGATACATACAGGTGAATGGAGCAGCACTCAGCTCTCTGTATCAGATACATACAGGTGAATGGAGCAGCACTCAGCTCTCTCTATCGGGTATATAAAGGTGAATGGAGCAGCACTCAGCTCAATGTGAATGGAGCAGCACTCAGCTCTCTGTATCATATATATACAGGTGAATGGAGCAGCACTCAGCTCTCTGTATCAGATATATACAGGTGAATGGAGCAGCACTCAGCTCTCTCTATCAGATATATCCAGGTGAATGGAGCAGCCCTCACATACAGGTGAATGGAGCTGCACTCACACACAGGTGAATGGAGCTGCACTCAGTTCTCTCTATCAGATATATACAGGTGAATGGAGCAGCACTCAGCTCTCTCTATCAGATCTATAGAGGTGAATGGAGCAGCACTCAGCTCTCTCTATCAGATCCATAGAGGTGAATGGAGCAGCACTCAGTTCTCTCTATCAGATATATCCAGATGAATGGAGCTGCACTCAGCTCTCTCTATCAGATATATACAGGAGAATGGAGCAGCACTCAGTTCTCTCTATCAGATATATACAGGAGAATGGAGCAGCACTCAGTTCTCTCTATCAGATCCATAGAGGTGAATGGAGCAGCACTCAGTTCTCTCTATCAGTGCAATATCCTGTGGATAGGTTCTGAATGTGGAGGATGAAGCAGCAGCCCGTTCCCTTGGCCAGGACCTGCCCATCCTTGATGTCAGAGTGATGCCGGCTATCAGACCAGCAGCCATGGCACCCTGTGACACTTCTTATAGACCTTTCAGAATGTGATGTAGTGGGGAATCCGCCATTGGTATTGGCCGGTGTATGAGTAAATACATTACCTATGATATGTACACAGAGTCTCCACGCTGATGTCACCTTGCCAGTGTATTTCCCTTCTACAAGCAGATTTACCTCCAAAGGCGGCTAATGTGTTCATTATGTCAATACCGATCTGGACGCCACGCGCCAATCAACAAGTGGTGATCTTCTGCAGGCGCAGAGCATCCTGTTTACAATGAATTCAATCTGCAGCGCTGGCAAATATTGATTCAGAGGTTTTGTGGCGTCCGCCATGTAAGACGCTGTACAAACTGCAATAACAAGCGGCTGCGGCCAAGTCTCCTAGCCATGGGATGGGGGCGCCGCTAGGGGAGGGGGAGCCAATGGGACGTCGTACATCATACAGGCAGCTCACTCAGTGATACTATAGGGAATCGTCACTGCTAGATTATACAACTGCATTTCAACCATTTCCTTTCCATCCATGTCCCCAACCTGCGGGTCTCCGGCTGTTGTTACTATAACTCCCATCATCACCAACAGCTGAGACCAGCGCCCTATACATCTAGTAGTAATGGAGCAAGAGAGCAGTATTATTGATACAATGATGGGTAGGTGATCACAAGAATGGGGGTCCCTCTGTGTGAGTGGTGGTCAGACATGGACACTGCTGCTCATTTCAATCACTAAGGCTACATTCACACTTTCCATAGTTCTGTCCATAATTGCAGATCTGAAACGTGAAATGTAGGGCCCATTGATTTTAATTGGGCTGTTCACATTGTCCGTGTGTTCACGAATCTGCAAAAATTACCGACAAGCTTTATTATAGACCATAACCGTGACACAGATTGTCCCATAGAAGTCAATTGGAGTGTCCGTAATTTTTACTGAAGAAACGTCCACAAGAAGAATGAATCCATAAAAAATATAGATGAATGATCATTTTAAGCCATTCCCACTAATTTACTTATTACACGATCCACAGAAAACCCAGGTTACGGATGAAATTTTTGCAGATTGTGGATTGCAGGACTTTGCAGACGTCATATATGGTCCTGAACAACTACTGAAGGTGTGAATATGATCCAAGGCAGATGTCTATTAGGATCCTGAAGTCGGATCCCCACTGATCACATAGTCATCACCTCTCCCAAGCGGAGGATATATGGTACCCTTGGGTTAAACCCTTTTTAAAGCTGGTGGGGTCACCGAGGAAAGCTGGCATTTCTTCCCCGAGGAGAAGAGACTAAAGAGCTCCAGGTTTTCACTAGCGCTCTCCACAAGGCCGGTTGGACTTTGCTGCGGGGAACTCCCAGGTCACTACCCCCAGAGAAGGACCTTGATGACCACCAACTGAAGAAGTGCTGGAGTCTGGGACTAGGTACTCCTCCTCTGTGGTAGAAGTGTAGGATGCAACATTAGGACGTAGTTCAGACTGAAGCTGAGCTGGAACTGGGAATCCAAAATGGACTGAGATCCAAATAGCTTTAAGATCGCTAGGAAGTGGCAAATAGCCAGGCAGCACAGACGTGATTGCTGACTGAGAAACAACAACTGAGCAAAGAGTTGAGGAGGTGGAGACTATATATATACCCTCAGGAGAACATGCCAGAAGACTCCAGAGCCTGTGGGTTGAGCTCATAAATACAGGTGTAAAGCTGCATGTCTGCCACTAGAGGGAGCCCAATCCTGCAGGAGGCCAGCACAGAGCAAGAGAAGCTGCCAGAGGACAAGCAGGCTGAGAGAAAGGGAGATAATCACAGCGCAGTGCCACCCAGAGCAGGTAGGGGGTAACAGACACGGCCGCATGCTGGAAGTCAGATCACAGCATAACCATGGGGGTCTCACACTAAAAGTGTTCAAGTTATCGTAAACTTATTGGGTAGTGCAGACAGGGAGCAGTCACCATTCCATCCGGTATCATGGTCACAATGTGGCAGCTCGTTGTGCTATGTCGTTACATTCCGTGTCGTTCAATCTTCTCGGATGGCGGGCGATGTATTGGTGAGCCGCAGCCATTGATACAGTAATAATCACATGATGAATACCGCTCCCCGGATCACTCGGCCAGGACGGGATGGGAGAGCGCAATTTTGCAGAGCTATGGGGAAAAGAGGGCTTTGATTTCCAGATCTTATCATCCGAACAGACAGATAAATTATGGAAATCGTCTTGTTTTAATCTCGGCCGCGCACACCCGGGATCTCATCTCCAGCACATTAGGAACCGAGAGGAAAAAAAAATATGCCTCGGATTTAATTAGGCAAGAAAATGAATGGCGAGCGGAGGAATAACAGGGACGGCGGCTGCGCGAGTGCTCAGGATGCATAGAGACGCTCCGGCTTGTTAGTCAGCAAACTGACATCCTGGAGACCAATGCTTAACCCTTACCGGCCTGAGGAGGAGCTCAGCTGCCCAGCGGATGGCCTGGGCTGGAGGGGGGCAGCACCACGATGATCACTCACTAATCACTGGCTCATTTATACACAACATCATCAAGTATATTACATTTTCATAATAAAATAAGACCTAGTATTGGTTTTGCTGAATTGCTAAATCTAACATCTTCCCCAAAAGTAAGACTTAGCAAAGTTTTTGTTTGGAAGCCTGCCTGCCGAGCAGAACACCAGGGCATGCACCTGGGATTCTTTTTAGCCCGCTGCCATTGTCCCCTACGTTCACCATCCGTTGCAGAGTAGCTGCATGCAGGACATGGAGACAGTCACCTGCCACCAACCCCGATGTTCCCTTCTGTGGCCGTCAACTTGTAAATGTGCAGGCAAGGCATCAAGAGGCCCGTTGCCTGCTGCCATCCCCAGTTGTCTCCCACCGCCAGATGTAGAGCTGCACACAGTCTACTGCTACTCCGTTGCCTGCCGCCATATCATACACTGTCCCTAGTATGCTGTGGTGAGCTCCCCCTGATGGCCGGAAGCCGCCATACTGAACACTGTTCCTGCTGTGCTGTACAAATGTGCTGTGGTGAACTCCCCCTGGTGGCTGGAAGCTGCCATACCGTACGCTGTCCCTGCTGTGCTGTACGGGTGTGCTGTGGTGAACTCCCCCTGGTGGCCGGAAGCCGCCATACCACACACTCTGTCCCTGCTGCTGTGCTGTATGAGTGCTGTGGTGAGCTCCCCAATAGTCGGAAGACGCTATACCGTACGCTGTCCTTGCTGTGCTTTAAAAGTGTGCTGTGGCGAGTTCCTTCTGGTGGCCGTAAGCTGCCATACCCTATGCTGTCCCTGCTGTGCTGTACGAGTGTGCCGTGGTGAGCTCCCCCTGGTGGCTGGAAGTCCCCATACCCTATGCTGTCCCTGCTGTGCTGTACGAGTGTGCTGTGTTGAGCTCCTTCTGATGTCTGGAAGCCCCCATACCCTATGCTGTCCCTGCTGTGCTGTACGAGTGTGCTGTGGTGAGCTCCCCCTGGTAACTAAAAGCCCCCATACCCTATGCTGTCCCTGCTGTGCTGTAAGAGTGTGCTGTGGAGAGCTCCCCCTAGTGGCCGGAGGCTGCCATACCCTATGCTGACCCTGCTGTGCTGTACGAGTGTGCTGTGGTGAGCTCCCCCTGGAGGCTGAGAGCCCCCATACCTTATGCTGTCCCTGCTGTGCTGTACGAGTGTGCTGTGGTGAGCTCCCCCTGGTGGCTGAAAGCCCCCATACCCTATGCTGTCCCTGCTGTGCTGTACGAGTGTGCTGTGGTGAGCTCCCCCTGGAGGCTGAGAGCCCCCATACCCTATGCTGTCCCTGCTGTGCTGTACGAGTGTGCTGTGGTGAGCTCCCCCTGGTGGCTGAAAGCCCCCATACCCTATGCTGTCCCTGCTGTGCATGTGACATGTGAATTCTTCTTCATTGAAAAATTTGACTTTGTGCATCTTTGGGAGCAACAATTACACTGTCTTATTTTCGGGGGAACACAGTACATCCTCACAGCTAGAAACCAGTCCTGACCGAATGATATTCCGCACTGTAATTTGGTATTTTCAGCCCCTAAATTTTTTTTTACAGGCAAAAAAACCATTTTGAACATTTTTTTAATCCAATTTCAAAGTTTTTCAGCCTTTTATTGACTGCAGCTGTTTTCTGGACACGTTTAGCTCTTGTTCACACTGTACTGTGCAGATGTAAACCTGGCACACAGTGTGATGTAGAGAAACGCTCTGCTATTCATTCCATAGGCTCCCACTGTGGATGTCTCTGTATGGAATAGCAGAGTGAGACGCACTATTCCTTATGGCTACCAGATGTATGCCGGTCCAATGGGGGGGCAGGAAGGACACTGCACAGACCTCCGTCAGGTGAGAGTCTATGGAATTGTTGGTCGGAGGTCACTAGACTGGATACAACTGTAGCAAACCCTCAGCTTTACCGTAGATTTTTGGCTTTCAATTCAGTGGCGGGAAGCGGAGATCAGGATGAGTGACTGAAGCTTGAAGTACATTAGAAGTGGCCCAATGCTGCGGCTTTGCATCCATCCCCCTGATGTGAGGCGGCTCGCAGCCTCCCCCGCGCTGCTGACGTATTGATCCGCAGAAAACTTTCTAATTTCGGAGTAAATACATTTAATTTCCTAAATCCTTCTCCTGGTGACTGCAGATCGTGTATAGAAATCCCCCACTCCTGCCATCACAAGGCGGAGGAATTACCAGCAAACATCAAAGGAGCCGTATAGCAGAGTGGATGGAGCGGCGGCGTCAGCACCCAGGGTATTAATCAGATTACAGCGCTCTGTGTGCTACCTGACCGGCTCAGCGTCCTCCCACCGCCGGGGAGACGTGCAAATAATAACCAGGAAAGCCTCCTATACAGCCACACAGTGTAAGGCCGCGTGCACACTGCGCTCAACTACTCTTATAGGTTTAGGCTGAATATCTACACCATGTACAGCTCTGATGTATACCGCTGTATACCGCTATATACCGATACACAGTGCAACAAGAACATCACACATCACACATCTATAGGGGCTGACTACATCACTGTATATAGTATATCCTCATACACCACCTGTATACAGTATATCCTCATACACCACCTGTATACAGTATATCCTCATACACCACCTGTATATAGTATATCCTCATACACCACCTGTATATAGTATATCCTCATACACCACCTGTATACAGTATATCCTCATACACCACCTGTATATAGTATATCCTCATACACCACCTGTATATAGTATATCCTCATACACCACCTGTATACAGTATATCCTCATACACCACCTGTATATATATAGTATATCCTCATACACCACCTGTATACAGTATATCCTCATACACCACCTGGATACAGTATACCCTCATACATCACCTGTATACAGTATATCCTCATACACCACCTGTATATAGTATATCCTCATACACCACCTGTATATATAATATATCCTCATACACCACCTGGATACAGTATACCCTCATACATCACCTGTATACAGTATACCCTCATACACCACCTGTATACAGTATACCCTCATACACCACCTGTATACAGTATACCCTCATACATCACCTGTATATAGTATACCCTCATACACCACCTGTATACAGTATACCCTCATACACCACCTGTATACAGTATATCCTCATACATCACCTGTATACAGTATATCCTCATACACCACCTGTATATATAGTATATCCTCATACACCACCTGTATACAGTATATCCTCATACATCACCTGTATACAGTATATCCTCATACACCACCTGTATACAGTATATCCTCATACATCACCTGTATACAGTATATCCTCATACACCACCTGTATACAGTATATCCTCATACACCACCTGTATATAGTATATCCTCATACACCACCTGTATATAGTCTATCCTCATACACCACCTGTATATATAGTATATCCTCATACACCACCTGTATATATAGTATATCCTCATACATCACCTGTATATAGTATATCCTCATACACCACCTGTATACAGTATATCCTCATACACCAACTGTATATAATATATCCTCATACACCACCTGTATATAGTATATCCTCATACACCACCTGTATATAATATATCCTCATACACCACCTGTATATAATATATCCTCATACACCACCTGTATATAATATATCCTCATACACCACCTGTATATAATATATCCTCATACACCACCTGTATATAGTATATCCTCATACACCACCTGTATATAGTATATCCTCATACACCACCTGTATATAGTCTATCCTCATACGGGACATACTAAAAAGCATGAAGAAAAAGAATGAACATTATTTCCTATAGGGAGACATCTAAAATATGGTTTTAATTGGTTTAATTAGTTAGACCAGGAATGAACGGCATTTTTCTGTAGTGCTCGGCAGACTGAGTGTATATACCATAGAAACTGATGTGTAATACCCTACCTGTGCAAGGTACACCTGGAATGAATAGGATAAGTAGTGAAATTAAGGCATATTCCATCCAAAAAAGAGGTGTAGTTCTTTCCCCGTGCAAGATAGACCCGGAATGAACAGCATATATCTGGAGTGCACAGAG